>NW_026706066.1:0-135833 GCF_029867415.1 Vicia villosa
GGATAGACACGAAGCAGAATTGATCATGCGGGAAATTCATGAAGGATCTTTTGGAACTCATTCCAGTGGACATTCCATGGCCAAAAAGATCTTGCGAGCAGGATATTATTGGATGACGATTGAAAGTGATTGTTATGTGTATGTGAAGAAATGTCATAAATGTCAAGTGTATGCTGACAGAATTCATGTCCCTCCAACTCCTCTGAACGTTCTGACATCACCTTGGCCTTTTGCTATGTGGGGCATAGACATGATTGGGCGCATAGAGCCACAAGCTTCAAATGGGCACAGATTTATTCTTGTTGCTATCGACTACTTCACCAAATGGGTTGAAGCTGCTTCTTACAAGAACGTAACCAAGCAAGTCGTTACTCGCTTCATCAAGAAAGAGATCATATGCCGATATGGGGTTCCAAACAAGATCATCACTGATAATGGGTCCAATCTTAATAACAAGATGATGGCAGAGTTGTGTGAAGAGTTCAAGATCGAACATCACAATTCATCACCCTATCGGCCAAAGATGAACGGCGCAGTCGAAGCTGCTAACAAGAATATAAAGAAGATCGTCCAGAAGATGGTTAGAACGTATAAAGATTGGCATGAGATGTTGCCATTTGCTTTGCATGGCTATAGAACTTCGGTTCGTACTTCAACTGGGGCAACTCCCTTCTCTCTTGTCTACGGTATGGAGGCCGTATTACCTGTCGAAGTGGAAATCCCTTCGTTGAGAGTCTTGATGGACGCCAAACTCGATGAAACAGAATGGGTTCAAACGAGGCTTGATCATCTCAATCTAATCGAGGAGAAACGCTTATCCGCTATCTGCCATGGCCAGTTGTACCAAAAGAGGATCAAGAAAGCGTATGACAAGAAAATTCGGCCTCGAGAATTCCATACTGGTGACCTAGTCGTAAGGAAGATCTTGCCAATTCACACCGATCCAAGGGGCAAATGGACTCCCAACTATGAGGGACCATACATTGTGAAGAAAGCATTTTCAGGTGGTGCTTTAATCCTGACCAAGATGGATGGGGAAGACGTTCCGCTTCCAGTCAATTCAGACTCGGTCAAAAAATACTACGCATAAAAGACCCGCTAGGTCGACGTACCTAGGCAAAAATAAGGGCATCCCGGCAAACCAAAAGGGTTTGGGCAAAAATTAGGGATAAAACAAAAAGAATAACCCGCTAAGTTGAAAACCTGAAAAGGCGACTTAGGCAAAAAGGGGCATCCCGCTGGATCGAAAACCCGAAAGGGCGATCCAGGCAAAAGTTAGGGATCAAAAGCGAGAGGCTGCAGTCTGAATACTCTTCACAAAAATCACTACACACCCTTGGCAAAGCAAACAGATCAATCCAACCATTACGCTTCTGAAGCAAAGCATTGAGAAGATCGGGGATATGGGAACTGTAGCAATATCAGTTTTAATGGAAATCCGAGCATTTCTCTTTGCCATTTTACTCTTTGCATTTTATTTTCTTTTTCGCAACTACCTCATTTAGGAGTTGCTTCCTTGTACAGAAGCCTGTTCACAGGCATTCCATCAATAAAATGATCTTTTGATGCAAAAGCTTTCTTTCTTTCTTTTTCGCATGCGGGATGTGATTTAATTCATTATCAAACATTGCATTGAAAGCGTGGGGGCAATACTCACAAAATCAAAACGAAACATGATGTTACATAAACATAAAAGTGTTCTAAGGGGCACCATTTGCATCCGAACGTTGTTTTCTGTGCAGGTTGCAGGTTCTAGTCGTCATGGCTTACGACATGCCACAAAGGTCGTCATCATCCCGCGTGAAAGATCAAGCGTATAATTCATCAGTACTGGTAAGCACAAGACACCGGAAGAAATCCATGTCTCTCCCCTACACGGCAGACAAAGAAGTGTCCATCAGAACCCACGTTTCCCCAAGCAGTATAGGATGTAAGGAAGGTCGAGCAAAGTCACTTCCTCCCCAACAGAGTTATGTTCTAATCCTCCACACAGTTGCCAATCATCTTTGGCACTATGAGGTTTTCAACGCCCACCCACAATGGCGTCTCAAGATCACAAGCAACGGACCCCAATGATCCTACTCTTCTGTCCCACCAAGGGCCTTTATTTGGCACTCTCTGCATATAGAATCCATTGCATATAGCATTGCATCCTCGAAAGCGTAGCATATCCATTACAGTGGATCATTACGCCATAAAAACTCAAACATGCATACGGAACATAAGCCAGATAATAGGAGCCAATGTTGAATCAGAACAATGACCCACCCTCTCAAAGTTGTTACCTGTACAAACTTTGCCTGATATCTGCTATCATACTACAAACACTTTTAAGCTGTGGTGCCGATACGAGGTGTCCTCAATTCCTGACAAATCTCTGACACGAAGTCTTTCTGTTTTCCTCCTTCTGATGTCGAGGCGAGGTCGAGTCGTAGGTCGCACGAGATCTATCCCCTTTTCGTCCTGAAGGTCGTACGAGATTTTCTCTTGATGTTGGGTCATAGATCGCACGAGATCTTCTCCCTTCTGCCCTGAAGGTCGCACGAGATCTTCTCTTGATGTTGAGTCGTAGGTCGTACGAGATCTATCTCCTTTGGTCCTGTAGGTCGCACGAGATCTACTCTTCCCCCTGTTTTGAAGGTCGTACGAGGTCTTCTCCCAATGATAGGTCATAAGGTCGCACGAGATCTTTTCCTTACCTCTCCTGTTGTCGAGTCGATGTTGAGTCGTAGATCGCACGAGATCTTCTCCCTTCTGTCCTGAAGATCGTACGAGATCCTCTCCTGATGTCGAGTCGATGTTGAGTCTTAGATCGCACGAGATCCCTTTTGTTTCAGTCCTGAAGATCGTACGAGATCTTTTTCTTTCCTCTCCTGTTGTCGAGTCGATGTTGAGTCGTAGATCGCACGAGATCTATTCCCTTCCAGTCGTTGTTTCATGTAACACTCCTTTTGGGAACCTTGTATTGGCACCTCAAGTTACGTTACAAGCTACCACTATTCAAACCCATTACTCACTGTAAATATATCCGCCAGCAAAACAAACTCCTCTCTTTCCCCAGCAGATATCAAAACAAAAACAAAGAATAAAGATCACTCCATCTTTTCAGGACAAATTTCAGGTCTTTGATATTTAATCTTCTTCTACCTCGAATGTTCGAAAGACTAACGCCAATCTCACCTTCAGGTTTAAGATGATTAAATAGGGGCAGCTGTCATACCCCAAATTTGTCCTACCCCTTTACTTCTAACTGGCTTAGGCTTTGCATTCATGTACATGCATCACTTAGGTCATAATCCATACCCATGCATGCATACCATAGGTACTATTCAAAGGCTAGCAAGAGAAAACTCCATTGTAAAGAAGTTTGATCAGAGAATAAGAAAACAGAGGTAGAATCATGTGGCTCTATGTTCATTAAAGTCCTCCTGGATTGGGGTGTCTCTCTGCTTCAAATCAGGGCATTGATTGAAGAGTGCAAGCTTGCAAACCGTCTGGTTCTTTAAATCAAGGTTTCTTTGACCAAAGTCAACCAGTTGACTTTCTGGTCAACATTTAATCAGAGGTGGCTTCTATGTGTGGAAAACTTCTCATACTGACTGCGTGGAGGTGTTTGTTTGACTGGATGTGAGTGAAAGAGATTTAATCGGGAATTTCATCAATAGTCGAAAAAATCGGGACGGTTGACTTTTGGGTCAAAATCGAGAAAATTATTCAAACAGTGACTTTTGATGGAAGATTAATCAAGAAAAGTCGGAGAACGGATAAAATCGGGAGTTCGGCAAAAGGTTGGGGAAAAATAAAAAAAATAACAAAAAGGAAAGGTTTCAACACTTAGAAAAATTTTGGCATCTTAAAAGCTTGGCAAGCAGTCCACTTCACCATCAGTTTACACGTGGCAAATGACATTTTTTGAAGAAATTTCCAACATCAAAGTTGTTCCTCTCATGGAGGAGAGCAACTTTGTAGTTGGACACTTTTTAATTTGAAGCTTGGTTGAAGAGCTATTAAGTTTTGAAGTTGAGGTTTTTCATTTGAATCAAGTCATAAGGCTGGGCAGATTTCTGGGCATACGTGAAGCATTTCACCAAACACGTGATGTGCCACATTTGAAGCCAATCCTAGGGCAATACAGGAACCTCAAAAATACAAGCTTGGTGTCATTCTTTTCTCCTCCATGCCCTCTACACAATGAAGGAAAAATTGAATCAATTGAGTAAATATTGAGTCAGTTACGAGCCTCCAAAGCCACGCCCTCGCCAAGTCCAAGTTGCACATCTGGTCAGGCCAAGATCCAGGTTACGCGCGACACATTTCACCAAACACCTGGCGTGCCAACTTTAAGACCAATTTTAAGACACTACAGTCCTCCATTGGGATCCATATTGGTATCAAATTGTCCCTTGTCATGTCTTCTTTCTAGGGTGTCATGGATGATAAAGTTCGAACGTGTTATGAGCCAGGTACAAGGCCTCGAAGTCGTGTCCTGGCCAAGTCTTGTTCTTGACAGAAATGTGGGCCAGATTCAAGCCATGCGCGCAAGCCCTATACTAAGTGTGCACCACCATGTTCCATTTCATTTTGAAGGGATTGTAGGCATTGTTACTTGATCTCATCAACACAAAAATAACTCTATGCCATGAACTCGTTAAGTTGATACCAAGATTGAATTGTTTGAAGATCCATAGCTGGAGTTATAAGCATTCAAAGTGGGGTTCCTGGGTTGTTTGTGATATAAGGCGTTGAAGAGTTTTGTTGCTTGCTAGCATAGTGCAACCCAGGGCTCCACATTTGGCCATGCGTTTTCTGTTACAAGAAAGCCACGTGAAAACCATACATTATCCATGTTTGCTCACTAGGTCTTGAGAGATAAGATACCATGCAACACACACATCATAACTCCCATACACTCCCATGCTCACTATGTAAAACGAAAACCCACACCATAACAGGGGACACGTCATTCTTTTCTGATTCTCTCAAAACTCTCTTCACCCTTTCCCTCTCTCTCTCGATTCTCTCCCTTCCTTCACTTCAGAAACAAAAAGTTTGTTACACTTCTAACAAACTTCAAACTCCATAACAGCTTTTTGCATTCTTCATCATCCTTGTGCTCCATCACCACCTTCACCAATCTCTTCCCTCACCAACCTTCAACACTCTTCATGGAACCTCACCCCTTCCATTGATCATCTCCATTTGCAGCAACACCATGGCGACATAGTCCTTCGATCTTCACTCCTAATCATCGGTAATGAGAGCGAAGCAAAGAAGCAGATCTGAGTTCTACTCCAACAAGCACAAAACCCCGAGTTCATTTCTCAGAGGTTGAATTCAAGGTTTCGGTAAAGTCGACATCATCATCGCCGAGGATGGAGCATTGAACGAGCTCAAGGTATCGGATTATAGCTTGTGGAATTCTCTGCATAATTCTGAATCAAGAACGCTTTCAGGTTAGATTCTCTAGCTCCTCTAGCTTCGTAAATCACACGTGATAAATCATGGAGTATTCTTGTTGCGATTTTGTGCGTTTCTTCATATCCTTGGTGAGTAGGCTCGGTTTTCTCGAAATAACTGTGATTGGAACGTAGAAATTGGTTGTTTCAAATTCTCTGAGTGATTATGAGTGCGATGATGTGATTAGAGAAAGCTTTGGTGACATTCTTAGGATCTAGGGTTTTTAGATTAGATTCGGTTTGGACATTAGGATGCGTGTTAAGCGAAACAAATGCTAGATTACGATTCTACACGCGAAACCGAGTCGGGCGGTGGTGGTCTGAGTTTTTCTTGGCATATGCTGGTGGTCCGGTGGCGGAGATTTGCCGGAGAAGACGACCGGAGTGGAATCTCCGGCGTCTGTTGTGTTTTATTCTCTCCCTCCGTTTTGCATAGGTGGCAGCACGTTACAGGCCCATATCCCTATTAATTTTCTATTTTGTTTTACTCATACCATTGGAAACGTGTGGTGGCTCACTCTGATTGGCTTATTCAGTTTTTTTTGTCCTCACATGACTTAAATGAAATTGACCAATTGATACATAATCCCATGCATGTGTATGTCACGTTGAATATCCTCCCCATAATAAAAGCCATAGCCATAATATGATGCATGCTGAACAATTGAAAATGGACTAAAAAAAATTGAATAATGTGATCCTGGACCACACTTTTGGTTGGGCCGAGTGCCAAACTTATTTTCACACCTCACATATCAAGCCCAAAGCGCCAACCACATGGAACTCAGTTCAGGATCACACTTCTATCACCCCCCCTGCAGTTTAGGTTTTATTTTATTTTTATTTTTGTTTTCTTTTAACTTTTGCTTCATAAATCATTTTTAACTCAAACAAAAATGCATAAAAAATGGTTTTAGATATTTTAGGGTGTGTAAATAATTGCCTTGATTTTTGTTAATTTGTCTTAATTGTTTTAATCCTTTTAATAAATCTTTTTCTTCGCAATATGTTTGAATTTTCTTTGGTTAACACTTCTTTGTAAATAATTCTCTAATAGACTTATGAATTGATTTTTAGTCTCGTTTTTTGTATAGAATTAATAGATGTATGTGTGTTTGTGAATAATAGTTTGTTTGATATAGCTCTCGATTTTATTTGTCGCATGTTAATTTTCCTTTACCTATTCTATGTATAGTTCTTGTTAATGAATTGTATAGTTTATCATTTTAATTCCCTTGTATAGACAACTTAGACTAGAATTTAGGAATAGTTCCCTTATCATTTTCTTTTTCTTTTCAACTTTTAAAATACTTAATAAAAATCGATGAAGATCATACCGTTGCTTTATTTCGTGGTAGGAAAGAAATGATTGAGGCGTAGGCCTCGATGTATGTTCTTTCCTACTTAGCGGAGAAGAAATGATTGAGGTGTGAAGCCTCGATGTATTTCTTAACCGTTGTTTAGAGAAACGATCGTGGTGTAGGCCTCGATGTGCATTCTCTAAATATTCACAAAAAACTCTTTTTGTATCTCCTTTACTTAGCGGAGAAGAAATGATTGAGGTGTGAAACCTCGATGTATTTCTTAACCGTTGTTTAGAGAAACGATTGTGGCGTAGGCCTCGATGTGCGTTCTCTAAATATGCAAAACAAAACTCTTTTTGGTGTGATCTAAGTCACAAAGTAAAATCCCCATAAAAAACACTAACCAAACACACTTAAAACACTAATAAATGGTCAGATTTAAAGCAAAAGTAAGGAAGTGATGCGAGACCTTGTAGTAGGTTTTGTCATCATGGAATTACCCTTAAAAGATACAAACCAATTCTCTCTCTCTCTTCTCTCCTTTCTTAAGGGCATTGTTATCTCCGCTCCATTGCATCCTAGGCTGTCCCCTTATGCAAGAGCGCGAGCGTTAACGCCGCCCAATTAAAAAACACAAAAACAAACAGAAAATCGTGAGCCGAGCTACGGTAACTCTGATTCCTGAAAAGGATACGTAGGCAGCGGGGTAGGGCCCGTGCGAGTACAATTCTTTATTTTCCCTACATTTTGCATTCATTTCTCATTTAGACATAGACATAGATACACCCTTTAGATAGAAACAGACATAGGTGGATACCATCGAGTACGATGGGCGCGAGGGGTGCTAATACCTTCCCCTTGCGTGACCGACTCCCGTACCTAGACTCTCTGGTCGCAAGACCTTGTTCCTTCCTTTGTTAGGTTTTCTGATATTCCTTTCCCTTATGGGATAAATATATTGGTGGCGACTCTGTTCATTTTTCGCGAGCGTGCGACAACGTTCACAGGCTTGATCTACAGAACATTCATGACTTTTGATTTCTGCTTCCATACGATAGCTTCAGAACATTGAATTTCTTTAGATCCTCAGAACATCCATAGCTTCTGACTTCTGCTTCCATCGGACAGCTTCAGAACTTGAATTTCTTTGATCTTCAGAACATTCACAGCTTCTGACTTCTGCTTCCATCGGACAGCTTCAGAACTTGAATTTCTTTAGATCTTCAGAACATCCACAGCTTCTGATTCTTGCTTCCATTGGGACAGCTTCAGAGCTTGAATTTCTTCTTACATCACTTCATGCTAGATTGTATCAGAACATTGTTGAATGTACCAGAGCATCATCAGAGCATCTCTACATCCTGAAATGTTACAGAACAAAACTAAACGACAAAAGTCAGCATGAATGAGTCAGAACATAGAATATGTTTAAGAACACATAAAATGTATCAGAGCCATATAGAATGTATCAGAACAAATAGACATAATGTTTCAGATCATATTCTATCATCAGAATATCTGAACATTCTTCCTTCTTGCTTCTGATTCTGAAGCTTCATAGCACTCAGCTTGCTTCAAGAATCCAAGAACTTGATTCATCTTGTTGCTTCTTATATTGATCTTGAATCTTCAATTCCTACAACAACATAACTTAAAGCATAGAACTTTGCAAGTTCTGTTAGTAATGTGGGGTCCTTTACCCGGTAACTGATAATATTAATCAGATCATTTATCATATATTTTCTCCCCCTTTTTGTCATAACATCAAAAAGAATATAAAAGATTCAGATGTATAAAACGACAAAGGAAAGAAACAGAATCAAACTTTTCATTGATTAAGCTAACAGAATTACAAAAGATGTATGCAGAATAAGCAGATGCAACAAGGAAAGAAAACTACAAAGACCAAAGACTAAGACCCTAGCTTAGACAAAATCTGCGCCAGAATGTCATGAACCTCGTCAGTGCTCTCAGTTTGCCTTGCCATGAAGGAGCGAAACTCAGCGTTGGCTGCTTCTTGCGCATCCAAACGAGAAGCCAGCATAGCTTGATTCTGATGCAGAGCTTCCAAGGTCTCCATCAGAGCTGAGGGTACACCAGAAGAAGAAGCACCAGAATTTCTGCCAACAGGGACAGCAATCTCAGCAGGACGATCTTCTAGAAGGTCTTCAGCTTCTGTACCTTCCATCTCAACATCTGAGTCTGACTCAGGAGCAGCCTCAGCATATTCTGGTTCAGGCAGCTAAGAAGCTCCAACTTCCAACGCCTAAAGAATAGCTGCTAGGTTTGTTGGAGGAGTAGGACCAGCAACTTCAGCAGGATAAACCACTTCCGGAAAGACCATGTGAGGAGCACTTTCAGAAGGGTTCATTCTGAACCAATCAAACAACCATTGAAAATCTCCAGTCAGCACAAGATATCTTGGTCTCCATACCACGATGTCTCTGCAGGGATTTTCTTCTACCATCTCATCTGCAGGTATCCTCTCTTCAAGAACTCTTCTGTTCCTGATGAGATGGTGATAGCTGCTTTCACCAACTTCCAAGAGAAGACCACGAGCCCCAGGTGCTTCAGTCATGATCATTCTCTGGACATCCGTAGCCCTAACCAGAAAATCCTGGCGAAAAGCTTCCCAGAGGTTGCAGGTAGCATACTCATCCAGATGATTAAGGTGAGCAGCACCAAGAATTTCCAACCAGCTGTTTACATCTGAGGGTAAAAGCTCTAGATAAGCATGAGTGGTAGGTGTAGGAGGGTTGACAGTGAATCTGGAGTCAGGAAACACAAAACTGTAGGGGTTAGGTGTTCTGGTGGGAAAAGGGTGTGAGAGAGATGAGGAGATATCTGCGGGATGGGTTGCAGGAGAAAGGATATCAGATGGTGAAGATGGTGGTTCCAGAGAAGTGAAAGAAGAGGAAGAGGTGGTGGAAGTCTGTGAAGAGGGAGGTGATTGAGGGATACCATCAAGGGGTTGATACACACGTCTAGAGTAGTTTCCAGACATCATAGCTTCAAAGGGATTCACCTTGAGAGGGTCATAGGTGATCCTTACTCTTTTTGGTTTGTTTTCTGGTTCATCAGTTGCCTTTCTCTTTTGTTTACGATCAGTTTCTTGATTTGCAGAACTTGACGAAGGATTCATGATGAAGTTGCAGATAGTGAAAACTGCTAGGGTTTATGATATGAATGCAAAGAGAGAGAGAGAGAGCGAAAAAGAAACTGAATGCAAGAGAGAGAAATATAAGAGGGAAAAGAAACGTTTGAAGAGTATTAAAAGAAAAAAAAATAAAAGGAAATGATGGATAGCATTTAATGTTACGTGACGTGAGGAGAGATAATAATGACAAAAGAAGTGATTAGCACAGTTACCTAAGTAGGCGTCCCCTCAACTGCACGCACGCTTGTCCAGAATTAGTGAACACGTGTTTACCATCTGGATAGCCAGTTACAGCTGTTTTACTTTTAAAGAGATTCTGAGTCAACTTAGACAATGAAACGTTAGTAATAACAGAATCACTACTTCTAATTGATCACAATCAGAACTTCTTATAAAAGACTAATCCAATCTCATTTCAGAAGATACTCATACATAAGATCTTCTCATCTTCTCATTCTGGGCATAAATCCATACTGATATTCTTCAGAATGAACTTAAACCTATCTTCAGCAAGGGGTTTTGTAAAGATATCAGCCCATTGATAGTCTGTATCCACAAAGTTTAAAGATATAACACCCTTCTGAACATAGTCCCTTATGAAATGATGTTTAATCTCAATATGTTTAGCTTTTGAATGTAAGATAGGATTCTTAGATAAACATATAGCAGAAGTATTATCACAGAAAATAGGAATGTTACTCTCATATATCTGATAATCTTCTAGCTGACTTCTCATCCAGAGCATTTGTGTGCTACAACCAGCAGCAGCAACATATTCTGCTTCTGTTGTTGAGAGGGCAATTGTAGCTTGCTTCTTGCTGTACCATGAGATCAGATGACTTCCAAGAAATTGACAACTTCCAGAAGTGCTCTTCCTTTCTATTCTATCTCCAGCATAGTCAGCATCACAGAATCCTACTAAGTTGTAATCTTTGGATCTTCTGTAAACTAAACCAACATTAGTAGTACCTTTCAGATACCTCAGAATTCTCTTAACCGCAGTTAAATGAGATTCTCTCGGATCTGATTGGAATCTAGCACACAAACAAACACTGAAGAGAATGTCAGGTCTAGAAGCAGTTAGGTATAGAAGAGATCCAATCATACCTCTGTACAACTTCTGATCTACCTTCTTACTTACCTCATCCTTACCTAGGACACATGTTGGATGCATAGGAGTTTTGGCTTCTTTACTTTCAGAAAGATTAAACTTCTTCAGAATTTCTTTCACATACTTCGTTTGATGAACATAGGTTCCATCAGAAGTTTGGTTGATTTGAATCCCAAGGAAATACTTGAGTTCTCCCATCATGCTCATTTCAAATTCAACCTGCATAGACTCAGCAAACTCCTTTCCAAGTGTAGCATTAGATGTTCCAAAGATGATATCATCAACATATATTTGACATATTAAAATATCCTTTTTAAAGGTTTTACAAAAGAGAGTAGTGTCCACTTTTCCTCTAGTGAAACCATTTTCCAGAAGGAAAGAACTTAAACGTTCATACCAAGCTCTAGGAGCTTGCTTCAATCCGTATAATGATTTCTTTAATTTAAAAACATGATTCGGAGACATGGAGTCTTCAAAACCAGGAGGTTGATGGACATAAACTTCTTCATCTATATAACCATTTAAAAAGGCACTCTTGACATCCATCTGATAAAGAGTGATGTTATGTTGAGTGGCAAAAGAAATTAATAGACGAATAGATTCTAACCTGGCCACTGGTGCAAAGGTTTCTGTGTAGTCAATCCCTTCTTGCTGACTATAACCTTGAGCAACCAGTCTGGCTTTGTTTCTTACCACTTCTCCCTTCTCGCTTAGCTTGTTTCTGAATACCCACTTAGTGCCGATGATGTTAAATCCTTTTAGTCTAGAAACCAAGTCCCATACATCATTCCTTGTAAACTGATTGAGTTCTTCTTGCATGGCAATTATCCAGTCTGGATCTTCTAGAGCTTGATCAACAGAAGTTGGCTCGATCAAAGAAACAAGACCTAATTGACATTCTGCATTGTTCTTAAGGAATGCCCTTGTTCTGATGGGATCATCTTTCTTCCCAAGGATCACATCTTCTGAATGAGCTGGTCTAGGTGATCTTCTGACTGTTGGCTCTTTAGAAATCCTGAGATTCTCTAAAGATGCAGCAACTTGATCTTCTGATCAATTGCTTCTGAGACTATCAGCTTCTGCAGCTTTGCTTCTTGGTTCTACTGCTTCTGATATATCAATATCAAAATCTGCAAAATTCTCAAACTGCTTTGGTTTTTCAAGACCAAGCTTATCATCAAATCTGATATTGATTGATTCTTCTACAATCAATGTTTCAGTATTGTATACTCTGTAGCCTTTAGAGCGTTCAGAATATCCAAGAAGGAAACACTTTTGTGCTTTGGAATCAAACTTACCAAGATGATCTTTAGTATTCAGAATAAAACATACACATCCAAAAGGATGGAAATATGAAATGTTGGGCTTTCTGTTCTTCCACAATTCATAAGGAGTCTTATTTAGAATAGGTCTGATAGAGATTCTATTCTGAATATAACACGCAGTGTTTATTGCTTCTGCCCAGAAATGCTTAGCCATATTGGTTTCATTGATCATGGTTCTGGCCATTTCTTGTAGAGTCCTATTCTTTCGCTCTACAACTCCATTTTGCTGTGGAGTTCTAGGACAAGAGAAATCATGGGCAATACCATTTTCTTTGAAGAACTCCTCAAAGAATCTGTTCTCAAATTCGCCACCATGATCACTTCTGACCTTTATGATCTTGCACTCCTTCTCAGATTGGATCTGAGTGCAGAATTCAAAGAACACTGAATGAGACTCATCCTTGTGTTTTAAGAACTTTACCCATGTCCAGCGGCTATAATCATCAACGATGACTAATCCATATTTCTTCCCTCTGACAGATGCTGTTTTGACTGGGCCAAACAGATCAATGTGCAAGAGTTCTAACGGCCTCGAGGTAGACACAACATTCTTAGACTTGAATGCAGGTTTGGAGAACTTGCCCTTCTGACATGCTTCACAAAGAGCATCTGATTTGTATTTCAGATTTGGGAGTCCTTTGACCAGATTTAGTTTGTTAATCTGAGAAATCTTTCTCAAACTAGCATGACCTAATCTTCTGTGCCAGACCCATTGCTCCTCAGAAACAGACATAAGACAAGTCACCTTCTGCTTCTCAAGATCAGAAAGATCAATCTTATAAATGTTGTTCTTCCTCTTGCCTGTAAATAGGATTGAGCCGTCCTTCTGACTTACAGCCTTGCAAGACTTTTAATTGAAGATTATATCATAGCCATTGTCACTTAATTGACTTATGGACAATATGTTATGCGTTAATCCTTCTACAAGAAGTACATTAGTTATGGAAGGAGAGTTACCAAGACTTATGGTTCCAGAGCCAATGATTTTGCCCTTCTGATCTCCTCCAAACTTGACTTCTCCACCTGGTTTAAGCACCAGGTCTTGGAATGTAGACCTTCTTCCCGTCATGTGTCGCGAGCACCCAGAGTCCAGGTACCATGACATTTTGCTTTTTGTCCTTTTTGCCGCCAAGGATATCTGCAACAGAAATTATCTTCTCCTTAGGTACCCACAATTTCTTGGGTCCTTTCTTGTTAGTTCTCCTCAAGTTCTGATTGAACTTGGGTTTAGCAAAATATTTAACAGGAGGAACAACATGATATTCTTTAGGTTTGTCAGTATGATATTTCTTAGGATGTGTCACATGCTTCTTGGTGTGAACAGTGTTAAACTTCTGTGCATGTGAAGTGAGCCTAATATCATGAGCATGGCCATATTTGAATTGATCATACAATGGCTTGTATGTGATCTTCAGATCATCAACAGGTTCAAATTTATGTGAGGTATCACCCTCATAGCCAAAACCAAACCTTCTGTTTCCAGAAACACCATATATCATAGAAGCAAGATGACTTTTGCCAATACTTCTAGATAAGAACTTTCTGAAGCTCGAGTCATATTCTTTCAGAATATAATTCATGCTAGGAATGGATTTTTCTGTTTCAGAAGGAGATCCACTATCTTTGGATAGATTTAAAACTTTTTCCTTCAGTTCAGAATTTTCCAATTCCAGCTTCTTAGTTTCAAATTCAAACTGCTTTTTCAGCTTTTTGTATTTGATACTAAGATGAGCCTTGAGTTCCAGAAGTTCTGTTAAACTGGAAACTAACTCTTCTCTAGATAGTTCAGAAAATACCTCTTCAGAATCTGATTCTGATGTAGATTCTGATCCATCATCTTCTGTAGCCATCAGCGCGAAGTTGGCTTGCTCTTCTTCAGAGTCTGATTCTGATTCTGATTCAGAATCATCCCATGTTGCCATAAGACCTTTCTTCTTATGAAACTTCTTCTTGGGATTCTCCTTCTGAAGTTTTGGACACTCGTTCTTGTAATGTCCAGGCTCATTGCACTCATAGCAGACAACCTTCTTCTTGTCAGATCTTCTGTCAGAAGATTCTCCTCGTTCAAATCTCTTTGAACTTCTGAAGCCTCTGAACTTCCTTTGCTTGCTCTTCCAGAGTTGGTTTACCCTTCTGGAGATCATGGACAGTTCATCTTCTTCTTCAGATTCTGATTCTTCAGGATCTTCTTCTCTAGCCTGAAAAGCGTTAGTGCATTTTTTAACATTAGATTTTAATGCAATAGACTTACCTTTCTTCTGAGGCTCATTTGCATCCAGCTCTATTTCATGGCTTCTCAAGGCACTGATAAGCTCTTCCAACGAAACTTCATTCAGATTCTTGGCAATCTTGAATGCAATCACCGTTGGACCCCATCTTCTGGGTAAGCTTCTGATGATCTTCTTTACATGATCAGCCTTGGTGTAGCCTTTATCCAGAACTCTCAATCCAGCAGTTAGAGTTTGAAATCTTGAGAACATCTTCTCAATATCTTCATCATCCTCCATCTTGAAGGCTTTATATTTCTGGATTAGAGCAAGAGCTTTAGTCTCCTTGACTTGAGCATTTCCCTCACGGGTCATTTTCAATGACTCATATATATCATGGGCAGTTTCCCTGTTAGATATCTTCTCATACTCAGCATGAGAGATAGCATTCAGCAAAACAGTCCTACATTTATGATGATTCTTGAAAAGCTTCTTCTGATCATCATCCATTTCTTGCCTTGTAAGCCTTACGCCATTGGCTTTCACTGGATGTTTGTAACCATCCATCAGAAGATCCCATAATTCACCATCTAGACCAAGAAAGTAACTTTCCAGTTTATCTTTCCAGTATTCAAAGTTTTCACCATCAAATACTGGTGGTCTAGTATAACCATTGTTACCATTGTATTGCTCAGCAGAGCCAGATGTAGATGCAGATGTATTTGTTGGAATTTCACCAGCCATCTTTTACTGAAGCGTTTTTCTCTTCCTGAATCTTTTCTAAACACGGTTAAGTGCTTGCACCTTAGAACCGGCGCTCTGATGCCAATTGAAGGATAGAAAAACACTTAGAAAGGGGGGGTTTGAATAAGTGTAGTCTAAAAACTTGAACGATAAAAAACAATTTGCACAGTTATTTTTATCCTGGTTCGTTGTTAACTAAACTACTCCAGTCCACCCCCACGGAGTGATTTACCTCACCTGAGGATTTAATCCACTAATCGCAACAGATTACAATGGTTTTCCACTTAGCCCACGACTAAGTCTTCTAGAGTATCCTGATCACAACCTGATCACTCTAGGAACAAATGCTTAGACACAAGCTAAGACTTTCTTAGAGTATCCTGACCACCACGTGATCACTCTAATTACAACTGCTTAGACACAAGCTAAGACTTCCTAGAGTATCCTGATCAACACTTGATCACTCTAGTTACTTACAAATTAATGTAATCAATTCTAAGAGTATTACAAATGCTTCTAAAAAGCTATAATCACAACAGTGATATTTCTCTTAACGTTTAAGCTTAATCTCACTAATATATTACAACAGCAATGTAGTGAGCTTTGATGAAGATGAAGTTTCTGAGCTTTGATTTGAACAGCGTTTCAGCAAGTTAATATTCACAGAAATCGTCAAGAATTGGTAACCTTGCTTCTCATCAGAACTTCATATTTATAGGCACTTGAGAAGATGACCGTTGGGAGCATTTAATGCTTTGCGTATTCCATACAGCATTGCATTTATTGTTTCACGCTTTTGTCAACTACCTCGAGCCTTGTTCACGTTGTGTCTACTGACGTTGCCTTTAATAGCTTCCAACGTTCCTTTTGTCAGTCAGCGTAGCCTGCCACCTGTACTTTCTTCTGATCTGATGTTTGTGTATACAATGTTTGAATATCATCAGAGTCAAACAGCTTGGTGCATAACATCTTCTTGTCTTCTGACCTTGAAGTGCTTCTGAGCGTGATACCATGAGAACTTCAATGCTTCTGCTTCTGATCTCAAGTTCTTCTGATGCTTCCATAGACCCATGTTCTGATTCTGCTTTGACCATCTTCTGATGTCTTGCCAGACCATGTTCTGATGTTGCATGCTGAACCTTCTGAGTCAAAGCTTCTGAGCGCTGATTTGTGCATACTCTTTATATATTTCCTGAAAAGGAAATTGCAATGTATTAGAGTACCACATTATCTCACACAAAATTCATATCCTTGTTATCATCAAAACTAAGAATATTGATCAGAACAAATCTTGTTCTAACAGTTGTGTGAATACCATGCACTTATCTTTATGAATGCTACGAATTGGTAAATGGTGATCGACAATTGTTGGCGTGATATGTGGTATGATATTCATGATGAGTGTGATTGAATATATGCTAGTTGTCGTGCATTATTGTGATTGTTATTTGACACGTGTGTTGTGTATAATTGGTGGATAATTCATTGTGTGAATTATTGTAGTATGTGGTATGTTAAGATTGTATGATAATCTTAATTGCATATGTTTGGTGATAATTGTACATGCATGCATGGTTGGGTTTGAAACATAGGCGGTGAAAGTTTGGGTTTACAATGGTTGGATTTGAAACATAGGCGGTGAAACTTTGGGTTCACAATGGTTGAATTTGACACATAGGCGGTGAATTTTTGGGTTCACAATGGCTGGCTTTGAAACATAGGCGGTGAAACTTTGGGTTCACAATTGTGGCTTTGGTCTGGCCCAGATTGGAAGTGTGGCTTGGATCCTAGAAATGGAATTGGAAAGCGGTGAAACTTCGGATTCACATATGGTACCACATGCATTGAGTCACATTATTACATTCGAGTCATATTGTGTGTTATGTGATTGTTTTGAATCAATATGATTGCTTTGTGTGAAACTTGATATATGGTATATGAATGCATGTTTTGAGAAGAGTGATGAATTTGTGAAATGTATTCCTGTTGTGTTTTGCATTTCCCATTATTATGTTTATCTATAATAATTTGAATTCTCACCCTTATATTTGAATGACGTTCATTGTGACATCGCGCAGGTTCCGACGAGTAGTGAGCTTATCCGAGGATTTAGCCGAGGAGCTTCTGAGTTTGTTGTTTGATTAGGTAGCGAGTCATATGCTCTGATCATGTAACACTTAGGGGATTTTATTTGAACTCATACTTATGTTATAATATTGCTATCTTGTTTGTATTTGACACGATAATTGGATATGTTGTTTAAAGGCTATGTTGCCTAGATATTTGGAATTTCAAATAGCATAGTTGGTTATGTTATTTTTAATTGGTAGGTGAATATATTATGAGATATATTCATTGAAATTTCTTGGTGTTTATTATTATGCGTGCGATGTGAAGGATAGAGAAACACTTAGAAAGGGGGGGTTTGAATAAGTGTAGCTTTAAAAACTTGACAGATAAAAATAAATTGCACAGTTATTTTTATCCTGGTTCGTTGTTAACTAAACTACTCCAGTCCACCCCCGCAGAGATGATTTACCTCAACTGAGGATTTAATCCACTAATCGCACGGATTACAATGGTTCTCCACTTAGTCAGCAACTAAGTCTTCTAGAGTCTTCTGATCACACACTGATCACTCCAGGAACAACTGCTTAGATACCCTCTAAGACTTTCTAGAGTATTCTGATCCACACGATCACTCTAGTTACAACCTGCTTAGATAACCTCTAAGACTTCCTAGAGTATTCTGATCCACACGATCACTCTAGTTCCTTACAACTTAATGTAATCAATTCTAAGAGTATTACAATTGCTTCTTAAAAGCTATAATCACAAACTGTGATATTTCTCTTAACGTTTAAGCTTAATCTCACTAATATATTACAATAGCAATGTAGTGAGCTTTGATGAAGATGAAGATTCTGAGCTTTGAATAGAACAGAGTTTCAGCAAGTTAATATGAGTTTGTTTTTTTCAGAATCGTTAACCTTGCTTCTCATCAGAACTTCATATTTATAGGCGTTGGAGAAGATGACCGTTGAGTGCATTTAATGCTTTGCGTGTTCCGTACAGCATCGCATTTAATGTTATACGCTTTTGTCAACTACCTCGAGCCTTGTTCACGCTGTGTCTACTGACGTTGCCTATAATAGCTTTTAACGTTCCTTTTGTCAGTCAGCGTAGCTTGCCACTTGTACTTCCTTCTGATCTGATGTTTGTGAATACAACGTTTGAATATCATCAGAGTCAAACAGCTTGGTGCAAAGCATCTTCTGATCTTCTGACCTTGAAGTGCTTCTGAGCGTGATACCATCAGAACTTCAGTGCTTCTGATCTCATGTTCTTCTGATGCTTCCATAGACCCATGTTCTGATTCTGCTTCGACCATCTTCTGATGTCTTGCCAGACCATGTTCTGATGTTGCATGCTGAACCCTTGAGACACAGCTTCTGAGCGCTGAATTGTGCATACTCTTTATATATTTCCTGAAAAGGAAATTGCATTGGATTAGAGTACCATATTATCTTAAGCAAAATTCATATTATTGTTATCATCAAAACTAAGATAATTGATCAGAACAAATCTTGTTCTAACAATCTCCCCCTTTTTGATGATGACAAAAACATATATAAATGATATGAATTTGCGATCAGAAAGAGCAGACGGCAAAAGACAAATTACACAGCTATAGCATAAGCATATGAATATGTCTCCCCCTTAGATTAACAATCTCCCCCTGAGATAAATAATCTCCCCCTGAAATAAATACTCGAAGAATTTTAATAAAAGACTTCCCTGATTATTTCGGTAGAGACGATCACATAAGCTTCTGTCTTCAGAGAATTCATAGCTTCTGACTTCTGCTTCCATTAGACAGCTTCAGAACTAGAATTTCTTTAGATCCCTAGAACACTCACAGCTTCTGATTCCTGCTTCCATCTAGGACAGCTTCAGAACTTGAATTTCTTTGATCTTCAGAACATTCACAGCTTCTGATTTCTGCTTCCATTTAGGACAGCTTCAGAACTTGAATTTCTTTGATCTTCAGAACATTCACAGCTTCTGATTTCTGCTTCCATTTAGGACAGCTTCAGAACTTGAGTTTTCTGGATCTTTTAGAACATTCACAGCTTCTGATTTCTGCTTCCCTCGGATAGCTTCAGAGCTTTGAATTTCTACCAACATCACTTCATGCTAGATTTGTATCAGAACATTGTTGAATGTACCAGAGCATCATCAGAGCATCTCTACATCCTGAAATGTTACAGAACAAAAACTAAACGACAAAAGTCAGCATGAACGAGTCAGAACATAAAATGTATATTAGAACACATGATATGTATCAGAGCCATATAGGCTAAAATAATGTATCAGAGCAAATAGAATTTTGTCAGAGCAAATAGACAAATATGGATCAAATTCTATTATCAGTGCTTCTGATTCATTCTTCTTTCTTGCTTCTGATTTCTGAAGCTTGACAGCACTTAGCTTGCTTCAGTTTCCATGAGCTTATTCTTTTTACAGAATAACACTTCTTATGGTTTTGCTTCTTGTGTTTGCTTTGAAGATTTTCTTCACTTCTTTATACCTGCAAAACACTTAAACCATATAGAACTTGCAGTTCTTGTTAGTAAAAGCAACTGATTAAATCAAATCATTTATCACATATTTCTCCCCTTTTTGTCATGTCATCAAAAAACAAAAAAGATTCAGAGACAAACAAAACGAAACACACGGAGGAAGAAGATGATTTCATTGAAGTTCAAACAGCAGGTACAGAAGTACATGAAGATAAGTAAGATCAGATGCACAAAAACAGATGCAACGAAAAAGAAACAACACAGACTCAATCTAAGATGGCCCTAGCCTTGACAAGATCTTGGCCAGCATCTCTTGAACCTCATTGTTGTGTCCATCTTGCCTCACCATGAAAGCTCTATACTCAGCATTGAGTGAGCTTTGCTCATCCTGTCTCTTCTGAATTTCTTCCAGAGTCCTTGCAAGACGAGAAGATTCATCAGAAGAAGCTTCACCGCTTTCAACCACAGGAATAGCAACTTGATCTGTAGCTTCCATGGATAGATCATTTGCAGGGATTTCCTCAACAGGATCTGATTCAGCAACATGATCTTCAGCATCTGCTTCTTGCATAGAAGCATCTCCATATTCTGCAGCAGGAATTTCCGAGTCTCCATTCTCAAGTGCCTGAAGAATGGCAGCTAGATTCCTGGGAGCAGAAGGACCTTCAATTTCTGGTGGGTTAACAACTTCTGGAATGACCAAGCTTGGGTCTTTCTCAGAAGGGTTTTCCCTCAGATAGTCAAAGAGAGTCTTGAAGTCTCCGAGCAGAACAGGATAATCAGGAATAAAGATAACAATATCCCTGCATGGATTTGCTTCCATTTCAGCAGCCAGTCTTAATTGTTCCATCTCATCCAAGAAGGGCTTCTCTTCCAACAGATGTCTTCCTTTGAGACTAGCAAACCAGAAGTCTTCATAATTCCTCAGAATTCCACGAGGTCGTGGGGCAGCAGCCACTAGTCTTTTCTGTACTCCCATTGCTTCTTCTTGAAACACCTTGCGAAATCTTTTCCAGATATTTCTTGTAGAAACATCATTCAGACCATTTAGGAAGGCTTCCTTCAGAAGGTCTAAGCCATTGATTACCTCATATCTGAAAAGTTCCAGGTAGGCAGAGAGTTCAGGTTCAGGCGGATTGAGGGTGAATTTGTAGTCCGGGTAGAGAGGACAAAAAGGTTTTGATTTTCTGGTAGGTAAGGGATTGGATACAGAAGGTGGAGGTGCGGTGGATGAGGAGGAGGGAATAACTGAGAGAATGATTGACGAGGATGGATTATTTGTAAAGGGAATTGGTGAGAAAGTCTTATCAGAAGGAGTTGGGGGAAGAATATTTAGAGGAGTGGGATTTAGAATGGGAGAGGAGGAGGTTGATGGAGAAGAATTTGATAAGGTGAAGTTTATTTTTGGTTCAGATGGAGGTGATTGGAAGGATGGTTTAGGGACAGAGGGAGGTGGAGTAAAAACCTGCCTGGAGATTTGCACAGAAGAAGAAGATCTGGTTCTGCGAAAGGAATCTCTAATCCTTTTCTCCCTTCGTTCTTCAGAGTCCACCTTGTCAGGATCAAAGGTGACTCTCAACTTCTTGGCTTTCTTAGCCTCATCTTCTCGGGCTTTTCTTTTAATCCTAGCCTTTTGTTCCTTCTGATCCTTCTTCAAAAGGTCAGCCTTGGACGGAAGTACTCTGCCACGGATCCAAGCAGGATCAATATCTGATTGCTTCCTAACACAATCTTCCAGGTAAGACTTGACAACCTGATGCAGTTCTTCTTGAAACAAGGAGGCAAAACCTTCAACAACAACTCTTCTTGAGAGAATGTCAGGAAAGCTTGGGCACACAGAAGGTACATTTTGAATGAGTTCTAATCTGAACAAATCCACACCATTAAAAATGGGACCTTGAACTACTCCAAGCAAATGGGATGCATTGAGTTTTCTGATGGAGTCCAGCACTTTGCTTTCAGCAAGAATGTCTGAAATCATTCTTCCAAACGGAATAGTCGTTCTTGAAAGATGAGGGTACTTCGCCCTTTCCTCTTCTCTTGACTCAAGGATTGAAGTCTTCAGATTCTCAAACAGAATGTGAGAAATGTTGATCTCAGTCTTTTTGCCAATGCAGAAAAGAGTGTGCTTGTGATCTGGACTGATGTAAGAAGAGGAGAGCATCCTTTTTCTGTGGTGAAGAGAACCCAGAATAATCTCAGCCCATACTCTATAAAATGGCCTCAAGGTGCCTGTGTTATTCGAGTCAATCCCAGAAGACTGAGAGATTTGTTTTTCAACTATCGACCAATCAACAGATGCATGTCGAAAACCAGACCAACCTTCTTCATCATTCAGATTGTATAGCTTCCTGATCAGTTTTTCAGAGATAACCACTTCATGCCCTAGCACGAATGAAATGATGGCCGTTGGGGTAACCGTTGCATGTACCCAGAAATCCTTCACAAGATCAGGATAAATTGGACCAACCAATCTATTAAGGTACTTGGACCATCCTTGCTCAAGGATTCTTGCATCACACTTAAAGCCATTCGCTTTAAGATTGTTTAAGTCCACAGCAGTTTCACATAAAACCTCCAAGTCCTTCGTGGGTATCAAGCAAGTTTTCAAAGGAGCATATTCATAATTTCGTAGAAGGATTTGTGAAGAAGTAAGTCTTTCTTTTGAGGAAGATGAACAAGAGGAAGAGTTCATGATGATTATGTCGTAAGATTAGAACAAAGACTAGGGTTTGAAAAAGAAAAACAGATGCAGCGAAAAAAAATGTACAACAAAATAGAGAGAAGGAGAAAAGAATGAAGTTGAAGCGGGCTATTTAAAAGATTTGAAAATAATTTAAATCATTTTGCATTAAATGAGAAATGACATTAGGAGAGATAGCATGGTAAATGAAATGATTTAATACAGTTACCTAGGTCGGCGTCTTTTCAACTGCACGCTTCGTACTGACCGTAGAGACACGTGTTCATCATCAGATAATGGATGACAGGTGTGAAATATTCAATAGGCTTTACGCCTTCTGATTTCGATCACTGCTTCTGAATTGATCAAATTTCTCTTCTGGAAACACTCCTTCTGAAGTGTGCTGATATAAATCTGAATGATCTTCTGATCCATTACTTCTGATATACACAGCTTCTGGAGATTCACTTCTTTGTTCTGCAGCTTCTGATTAGACAAAACTGTATCTGCAGGAATTCTTAAGCTGCTTTGTTTCATCAGAAACAAGTTTATCATCAAACCAGATATTTATTGATTCGTCCACAATCAATGTTTCAATATTGTATATTCAGAACTTGGAAGACAGTCCTTCTTCCCTTCAAGTGTTGAGACCAACTTGAGTCCAGGTGACATGACATGTTGACTTTTATCTTCTTTGCTGCCAAGAGAATCTGCAAAAGAAATAGTCTTTTTCTTTGGTACCCACATCTTCTTGGGTCCTTTCTTGTTAGTTCTCCTCAAGTTCTGATTGAACTTAGGTTTAACATTGTAAGCAGAAGGAGGAACAGCATGATAATTCTTAATGTGAGTTTCATGATATTTCCTAGGTTGTGTCACATGCTTTTTGGTGTGTGTTATGTGAAAACTTTGAGCATGTGAAGTGTGCCTAATATCATGGGAGTGGCCATACTTGAACTGATCATACAATGGCTTGTATGTGAATTTCATTTCATCAACAGGTTCAAGTTTGTATGGGGTTTCACCCTCAAAACCAATGCCAACTCTTTTGTTTCCAGACACAGCATATATCATAGAAGCTAGCTGACTTCTGCCAATACTTCTAGATAAGAACTTCCTGAAACTTAAATCATATTCTTTCAGAATATGGTTTAGACTAGGAGTGGATTTTTCTGAATCAGAAGGAGATCCAACATTATTGGATAATTTTAAAAGTTTTTCTTTTAATTCAGAATTCTCCAACTCAAGCTTCTTTGTTTCAAATTCAAATAACTTTTTCAGCTCTTTGTATTTGAGACTAATCTGAGACTTGAATTCCAGAAGTTCAGTTAGACCGGAAACTAACTCATCTCTAGTAAGTTCAGAAAATACCTCTTCAGAATCTGATTCTGATGTAGATTCTGATCCGTCATCTTCTGTCGCCATCAGCGCACAGTTAGCCTGCTCATCTTCAGAGTCTGAATTATCTTCTGACTCATCCCAGGTTGCCATAAGACCTTTCTTCTTATGAAACTTCTTCTTGGGATTTTCCTTCTGAAGTTTTGGACATTCATTCTTGAAGTGTCCAGGCTCATTGCATTCATAGCACATGACCTTCTTCTTGTCAAATCTTCTGTCATCAGAAGATTCTCCACGTTCAAATTTCTTTGAACTTCTGACGCCTCTGAACTTCCTTTGCTTGTTCTTCCAGAGTTGATTTAGCCTTCTGGAGATCAAGGACAGTTCATCTTCTTCTTCAGGTTCTGATTCTTCAGGATCTTCTTCTCTAGCCTGAAAAGCGTTAGTGCATTTCATGATATTGGATTTTAATGCAATAGACTTACCTTTCTTTTGAGGCTCGTTTGCATCCAGTTCAATTTCATGACTCCTCAGGGCACTGATCAGCTCTTCCAAAGAGACTTCATTTAGATTCTTCGCAATCTTAAATGCAGTCACCATAGGACCCCATCTTCTGGGTAAGCTTCTGATGATCTTCTTTACGTGATCAGCCTTGGTGTATCCCTTGTCAAGAACTCTCAATCCAGCAGTAAGAGTTTGAAATCTTGAAAACATCTTTTCAATGTCTTCATCATCCTCCATCTTGAAGGCTTCATACTTCTGGATTAAAGCGAGAGCTTTAGTCTCCTTGACTTGAGCATTTCCTTCATGAGTCATTTTCAAGGACTCATATATGTCATAGGCCGTTTCCCTGTTAGATATCTTCTCATACTCAGCATGAGAGATAGCATTCAGCAAAACAGTTTTGCATTTATGATGATTCCTGAAAAGCTTCTTCTGATCATCACTCATTTCTTGCCTTGTCAGCTTTACGCCACTAGCATTTACTGGATGTTTGTAACCATCCATCAGAAGATCCCATAGATCACCATCTAGACCAAGAAAGTAACTTTCCAGTTTATCTTTCCAGTATTCAAAGTTTTCACCATCAAATACCGGCGGTCTAGTATAACCATTGTTACCGTTGTGTTGCTCAGCAGAGCCAGATGTAGATGTAGACTTTGCAGTTTCATCAGCCTTTGCAGTTTCATCAGCCATCTTTTACTGAAGCGTTTTTCTCTTCCTGAATCTTTTCTAAACACGGTTAAGTGCTTGCACCTTAGAACCGGCGCTCTGATGCCAATTGAAGGATAGAGAAACACTTAGAAAGGGGGGGTTTGAATAAGTGTAGCTTTAAAAACTTGACAGATAAAAATAAATTGCACAGTTATTTTTATCCTGGTTCGTTGTTAACTAAACTACTCCAGTCCACCCCCGCAGAGATGATTTACCTCAACTGAGGATTTAATCCACTAATCGCACGGATTACAATGGTTCTCCACTTAGTCAGCAACTAAGTCTTCCAGAGTCTTCTGATCACACACTGATCACTCCAGGAACAACTGCTTAGATACCCTCTAAGACTTTCTAGAGTATTCTGATCCACACGATCACTCTAGTTACAACCTGCTTAGATAACCTCTAAGACTTCCTAGAGTATTCTGATCCACACGATCACTCTAGTTCCTTACAACTTAATGTAATCAATTCTAAGAGTATTACAATTGCTTCTTAAAAGCTATAATCACAAACTGTGATATTTCTCTTAACGTTTAAGCTTAATCTCACTAATATATTACAACAGCAATGTAGTGAGCTTTGATGAAGATGAAGATTCTGAGCTTTGAATAGAACAGAGTTTCAGCAAGTTAATATGAGTTTGTTTTTTTCAGAATCGTTAACCTTGCTTCTCATCAGAACTTCATATTTATAGGCGTTGGAGAAGATGACCGTTGAGTGCATTTAATGCTTTGCGTGTTCCGTACAGCATCGCATTTAATGTTATACGCTTTTGTCAACTACCTCGAGCCTTGTTCACGCCGTGTCTACTGACGTTGCCTATAATAGCTTTTAACGTTCCTTTTGTCAGTCAGCGTAGCTTGCCACTTGTACTTCCTTCTGATCTGATGTTTGTGAATACAATGTTTGAATATCATCAGAGTCAAACAGCTTGGTGCAAAGCATCTTCTGATCTTCTGACCTTGAAGTGCTTCTGAGCGTGATACCATCAGAACTTCAGTGCTTCTGATCTCATGTTCTTCTGATGCTTCCATAGACCCATGTTCTGATTCTGCTTCGACCATCTTCTGATGTCTTGCCAGACCATGTTCTGATGTTGCATGCTGAACCCTTGAGACACAGCTTCTGAGCGCTGAATTGTGCATACTCTTTATATATTTCCTGAAAAGGAAATTGCATTGGATTAGAGTACCATATTATCTTAAGCAAAATTCATATTATTGTTATCATCAAAACTAAGATAATTGATCAGAACAAATCTTGTTCTAACACGATGTGCATAATTTATGAAAGCATGAGGTATCAAATTGTGTTACAAGATGATTAGTGCATGTTTGGTATGTTTGTTTTGGATTTTCATTGCGGTGAAAACAACATGTGACGCCCTTTTTATTATATGCATGTCAATACTCTGTGAATGTTTGTTATAATTTGGGGTTAAAAAAGGGGTGTTACAGTTAAGAGTTTGTCCATTAAATCATTCTATTTTTACACTAAAGGCACCATTCTCATTTTGGGAAAAGTCACTTTAATCACAAAACTTTATGCATTGAGCCCATACTTGGCTGCTTCTAACTTTGAAACATCACAAAACCAACAAGAAACCATATAATAGTATAGGAGCCACCCTATTGTTCTTGATTAAAGTTTACCAAAGTTCATGGGAACCATAAATTCCACTTTTCTTCAGAAAGAAGCAAGCTAACACCATTTGAATTTGATACACCTTTTTGATATGATCCCCCCCCCCCCCTTAAAAAAAACAAAAAATCCTCCCTATAAATAGTGGCCCTTGACTTTTGTTTCAAGGACACAAAAAAATCTCCAAAGTCACTCCCTCACTTGAAAGCTCCAAAATTCTACTTTGCATAAACTTGTGATTTTTGAGTTCCAAGAAATTTCTATGCAAACTAAGCCAAAAATCTTCATTTTTTTCTCTCGATTATTTTCTTCCAAGTTATTTCATTCTTACTAAATAGGTAGGCTCTTATGCTTGTTCTTTATTTAATTCTATTGCATTTTTACTCTTGCTTTGTTTATTTAGTACCTTAATCATCACCATTTTTTATGAAAAACTCAATTGATTTTAAATCAAGAGTTGAAAAGTGTTCTTGGACCTCCATCTCCATCTTCGTTTTTTCTTCTTTTTGGATCAATTGGACTTTGATGATTCATCTTGTTCAATTAAGTATGAATTAAATTTTGATAAACTTTCATCATTTTAAATCTACTTTAAGGTGATCATGAGATTACTTAGAGTACTTTGGGATGGTGATAAGATTGTCCTAAGGTCTTAAGAAATGCTTGATTTATGTAATGATCTCATAAGTTTCCTTGACTTAGGTCTTGATCCACCCATGTTTGAACTTGTATCATATGTTAGAAAAATTAACTTAAAGTGTCATTTCTCAAAACATATAAGGATACATACATTGAAACGCTTCCTTGAAGCTACATTGGTACCAAACATTGATCATTAAAACTAACCTTATTTTGTACTAACTTTTACTTTTAACACATTTTATATTTCCACACTTTATATTTCCGCACTTTACATTTCCGCAATTTACGTTTCCACACTTTACATTTCCGCACTTTATATTTCCGCACTTTATTTTATGCTCTTTACATTCCATAGCATTTTATCTTTATGTCATTTGTCTTTTGCTCACTTGAGCTCTTATTTTTTTTCTATTTTTTTTTGTCTTTTCTTTTTTGTTTATTTATTCATTTATCATTTATGATTTCTTTTAATTTTAATACAATAAAAAATACAAAAATATTTTATTTATTTAATAAGTCTTTATTTTATTTTATTTTGTGTATTAAATAAAAAATTAAAAATATGTTTCTTTCTTGTTTAAATCATTTAAGTCTTGTTGAAAGTTTGTGTGGCCTAATTTCTTGATAAACTCTTGATGTCATGATACCATAATTAACTTCTTTACTTGAGCATGAATTTTGTTTCTTAGGGATTTATACCATGTTTAAGTGAAGATTAATACCATGAACAAGTTTAATTCAAATTGTTTTATGCTTTAGTAAATGATTAATATTTATACATTTATATTTAATATATTCAAAAATCATTAAAAACATGTTTTCTTTAAATTAATTTGTTTAAATTTTTAATACTTGTTTAATATAATATTTTTGATAAAATGTTGATATTAATACCATGACATTTGGATGTCTTTGTCTTTTGTTGTTCATACCATGAATTAATTAGACTTTATTCTTTTTCAAATGATTAAAGCATGATTAGAATGAGAAGCTTTTGTCTTGAAAACCCTAATCTCATAAACCCTAATCCATGTAATATTTTACTGATTTGATATCATGCCTTGATGTTTGCACTTGTTCATCTTTGAGTTTATACCATGATAATCCTTTAGGGTTTCTCATTTGATATTGCCATATTTTTGTGATTAACCTTGTATGCTTAAGGCGATTACCATGAGTAATGTTTGTCATGATCTTACCATGTTTATATGTTTGATATGATCCTTTTGCTTAATGATTATCCATACTTGTTGTTCGATGTTCATACCTTGATTGTGTCCATGATACACATACCATGTCTCACACAACACTTGAGATATTCACCCGTAATGCTTGCTTGAGATGTATGATTCCTCATTGATGCTAAAGTCCAAAGGAATGAGATGGTATTGACTAAAATTGTCAAGGTACTCACTCTCTTTTCCAAGTCTTTTACTTTGTGCTTAGTATTGTTAAAGCTTAGCACTTTATTCTTATTTTAAAAACCCGTTGAGTATTGTTAAAACTCAACACTCAAAAATATTTTGCCACTTGGATCTTTATTTTCCTTTTAAGAGGAACTACAAATGCTCTGACTTCCCTATTGCACTTAAGGCATATGTAAGCACAAGATGTGATGTCTTGCCAAACACACTTTTAAAAATTTCTTTTCTCACCATCCCACTCTATTTAAACAAAAACAAAAAACAATAACAATAATAACAAATATAAATTTTCAAAGAGGTTCCAACAGAGTATTGTAGATGTGAGGGGTGCTAATACTTTCCCCTTGCATAACCAACCCTGATCGCGACAAAATGGGGTATGTTTGTGATTATGACTGCAAGTGCACAGTCTATCGCGTAGTTTTAAAAGATATCGAACCCACAGGGACTAAGAATCGACCTAATGTAGTTAATCGCTACTATGTAAATCTAAGGCTAATATCTGATTGATTATGATCAGACGGGGAAGTAAAAGGAATATTATTGAATTAAATAAGCGGGAATATAATCGGTATGTAATGGTCGGACTTCGGGGATCTAGTAAACTATCGACGTGAATCGTAATTTAAAATACTCTTTCTGTAGAAATCACTTGTTTAAAAACCTTTCTCTCACACTCTCGTGTTTATTGATTATGATCTCATTATTAAACCTAAGTGAGCACTCTCACTGGATCAAATAAAGTTTAAAATGATTTTTGAAAACCGGTGAAGTCTAATTAACCTTAAAGCGCTCTCGCTGTATTCAAGGTTAATGTTTAATTCCTATTGTCCAGTTAAAATCTCAAACTCTCGTTTTTAATGATCCTAACTTCTATTGTTTTTAACTCTCGTTACAAAACGGTTGAATTAAGCATTAGAAATTAATACCAGATAAATAAATTTCATTAATAAAAATACGTCGATAGTGTTACTCGATTCCCTCGGTTATGTGACCTTACGTATCGACAAAAAGTATTTAGCCGGACATTATTTAAATAGACAGAACAGAATAAGCATAGCAGATAAATAATATTTCGGGCATAATTCTAATAACTAACATAAACAGACAATAATAATTTAAAGCAATTAAAGGAACCTGAATTAATATAGCAAGACTGAATATTGAAATAGAGAAGTACTGGTTCTTGAATTCGGTACTGGAATTAAGTTCTTGAAAATAAATCTGACGCTAAAACTAAAACTAAACCCGAAGCTAACAAAGAAAACTTAATCACAATAGTATTTCCGGTGTGGAAATCTATTGTCGGAAGTGGGTAGGAAACAAAAAGCAGAACTTGAAAATAGCAGAAAAACTAAAGTGACGACAGTAGGTTAAACTTTGTAACCCTCTCAATTAATCTTGATGGGTATTTATAGAGCTGCCTCAGATTCTAGTGCTGGAGTTTGTTTCGTCTCTGTTGCTGTTCTTTCGGAGGAGAAAATGGCGAAGCGTGAAAACAGAGTCTTCTGGGCCTGGCTGTGTGACTAACGTCACACACTAGTATTTAAGGGGGGTGCCGAACGGCGTGAAGGGGGGGGGTGCCGACCGACAAGGACTTCAATGTGCCCTCCGTCATGTGCTTGACTTCCTCTTGCGCGTTGGGCTTGTTTTGTGTTCTGGGCCTTTGCTTCTTCTATTTGCACCTCCTCATTTAAATGTCATTTTAAGCAATTCTTCTTCATTTTAGCTCCTTTTTCCGATTGTTTCTTTTGCGAGCTCTGATTAAATAAATTCCTGAAAACAAATAGAAATACCGGCATAATACAAAATAAAATAATAAAATCAAAATAAAATAGAATAATAATGCATGTAAATTAAGCTAAATATACGATAGTTTTCGTGCTATCAAACTCCCCTACACTTGAACTTTGCTTGCCCTCAAGCAAATAATCAAGAAAAAGATTTTACACATGCATGACAATCATCTCGATTCGTATGCAGTCGTGGCGATACTTTGTTAGAGATACAGAAGCTCAACATCAACACTAAAGACACAATAGCGACACTAGACAACTCCAGTTTATGCAGACCAATTCAAATCATGCTATTACAGCTCATCTAGACCCTTTCTCTAGATTTTGCTTGTTTTCATTCGAGCGCAATCACATTAAGCCCTTTATCTTCACACGCACATAGTAGAGTAACCGGTTAGTGACTCTGATCCTTATTAGCACGGGGTTCTGGAACATTTCTGTGGTACCCACTTCTTTAACCAATTGTAAGCCGCGGGGGATCGAACCGTAATTCTCCCTACCAAGTTCAATACCAGATACTTTTGAACCAACTGACAATAGGTTTCTTTATTGTTCGCGAGATATACATCCTTTGGGTTAAATGACCGGGTGAGGGTCACCTAGCTTAGTCAGTGCAATCTTTTAAATTCTTTACTGAAAAGTTTTCAGGATCATTCACTTATATTCATCGGCTCTCTACGTAGTTTGTGTTTAAGATGGTGCCGACTGCTGAATAAACTACTCGAAGCTACTTTAAAGCTAGAGGTTAAAGACTTTGAAATAATAGGTACTTAAATTTAATCTTGCATAAATCGGAGTTCTAGAGTGTCAAGACTGTAGCAATTTTGTTTAATAGTGCTTCGGTTTCTAACATATCTTTAAATTGTATATCTTGGTACTTCTCGAGCGTGTCAGGCTATGCATATAAAATAAAAAGTTTATGGTTCAAGTAGGTGGAGAATTCGACAAACGGAAAGATACTCGCATATATTAAGCTTAGAGTACATGGATTGTAATGACAGGAAACTTTAATTTTTTTTAGGGGAATAACTAAAAATACTGGAAATTAAATACTGAGAATTTAAATCTACCGACAATAATTAGAAAAACAGCAAGCTTCCTCCCCCACACTTAAACGTTACGTTGTCCTCATCGCGACTTTGTGTGGTAGAAACGGTGAAAACTCACTACTCGTTTCCTCTCCCTCGTGCTCTCCCTCGGGTTTGTGCTCTTCCTCCTCTTCGACCTTCATCGCCTTCTCTAGGCGGAACTATCCCAGCATGATACACATACTCATGTAAGCCCTCAACACGATATGTCAAGGAATGCATTTCTTCCGTGATGTCTGCAATGCCCTGATCATTCCATTGCGCATAATCGTGTTGATCTCTTTGCATTTGACGCATCAGCGTCATCATTTCATTCTGTCCCGCCTCAATCCTTTGATGACATTGAGTTTCTTCCTCGTGGTTGCGTATCATCTCTCTATACACATCATCCAGTGTGACTGGTTGATTCCTTCTTCGGGGTTGAGGTTCAAATGGTCCAGCAACATTTTCAGGATTGGGCTGGGGGTTTTCATCAGGCTGGGGCTCTCCTTGATCCATTTCTTATTCAACCTCATCCACATTATCTGCATTATTTTGATCATCCTGTATGTTTTCACCAGGAGCAAGTGCGTCGAGATCATAGATCCAGTTGTCTCTGCGGTCTATCCTAGTGATCTCAATGTTTGGCAGTATAACACTACGAATTTCCCTGTTTCACACCATGAGGTTGTATCTTCCGTCTGGTCTTGATTTGATAAGGCGACCAAATCTGCAGTTATTTATATCCATAAAAATGGGGGGTAGAGAAGGCATATTTTCAAGCCTATCATTCATGTCGAGGGCTCGAGCTATACCATTGACAAGCCATCCTACACAGAATGGTGCGTTTCCTTCTCCTGATACGACAGCTTGAATGTGAGACATAAGGAAAGTGCTGACGTTGATCCGATGGTTGAAAAAAGCACAATAAAAGAAGTATAACTCCTTACCATTGACTTTGTTGCTATTGGTTCTTCCAAAAATAGTATTTGCTAAAATACGATGGAAGTAATGCATAACCGGGTTATGAATTTGCAAAGAGAAGCGCATGTCGGGAGCGACATTTTCATTACCGGATATTCGGCGCCAAATATCATTTGAGGTTCTTGGCCAGTCAAGCTCGGGCATAATTCTATAGTTGACTCCCTCAACACGAGTGAATCCAAAGATCGCGCTTAAATTTTCTTGATTCATGGTGTACTCTCGGTTGAATAGTCGGAAGGTAGCGGTTCCGATGAGGTTGTGAGAAGCGTCGATGGGTGTGTTGTAAATATACGAGCTTAGAAACTCCAAGGTTAACGCCTCGTATGTGGGGAAGTCTAGTGTGCTTACAAATGATAAACCCGTTTTATTAAGTAATATTCGCACACCGGTTTCGAACAGCCCCAAACTTCGCAAGCTTTCGATATGGGCGAATCTTGATGACACCACCCCTCTCTGAGAGAAACTTCGGTATCGGTTTTGTTGAATTTCTCCCGCTTCCCCGTTTCGGAAAATGACACCAGGAAACTCTTCTTTGTTTTGGTTGTTGAGGTTAGCCATAATGATTTTTCTGCAGGAAGTGTGAAAGAAAATTTTGCAGAGGAAACAGAACGAATGGTTATGGTTTTGTTGCAGTGAAGTATATATAGGAGAGTGAATGAATGAGTAGTCAAAAGAAATTGAATGAGAAGGTTGAAAGAAATAAATGGTAAGATTGAAGGAAGATGAAGATGGGAATTAGTTTAACACTGAGAAGTTTGAACAGAGGAGAAATTGGTTGCTTCTGGTGTGGAAACGAAACAAATGCATTCCTGCATTTAAAGAAGGTGACGAACGGCACATGGCAAGGGGTGACGGTTGGTGTAGGGCCATGTGTGCTGGTCGGCAGACACATGCATGTGTTGTTGTCTTGCGTGTGTGCAGTGTGGTCAGTCTTTGCAGAGATTCCTTTCATTGCTTTTTGACCAGGATGCATGCATTCTTAGTGGACCAACATAAATTGGACATAAATACTTTTGACTGGTAGTCAAAGTATTTAATTTGGGTGCACATAATAGTATCAGTAGCATATTATTACTCTATCCTATACCAGTTGAATTTTAAAACAGTGCAGCAGTATAGGTAACAGACAGAAAATGTATGCTGTGCTTAACAGATAAAGCTAATAGCAGTGCAATTTATTTCTAATAAAGCAATCCTTAGCAGATATTTATTAGAAAACACTAATTTCTAACAATGCACACACATATAAATTGGCAGAGGGAACATATAGCAGAAAAATAAAAACAAAACAAAGAAAATACTGAATTTTATTAAAATCAAAAACTGAATTTTTAAATTTTGTCTTAAAAATAGAAATACTAACTAATAAAAATGCTGAAATTGAAAAACTAAAATTTAAAACTACTTAAAGCGGTAAATCCTAACTAAGCATTTCCTTCCCCCACACTTAAACTAGACGATGTCCCCATTGTCTAAATGTAAGAGTTAGAAATAAAAATTAGCGGTCTTCAATTAGCCACTTTTCGGAGCCGGGATGGACTGAAAGTACTGATAAAAACTGTCGAGATTTGCCGTGACCAAATCCATAAATCCTTGGAAATCTCCACGGAGTCTCCCTAAATCGGTACGAAGTACACCAACGTCGTTCCGAGGGGTCTCTATAGCAGCAACATGGTCGACCATGGGCACATCCTCATCAGGTGTAGTATCAATGTCATGGTAGCCAGTCGGTGTCCTCAGATCACTTTCTTCTTCCTCGAAATCATTTTCACCTTGTCCTTCCAAGTCATAAATCCAATTTTCTTTCTTGTGACACTTGTGAACCTAATGCAGGGTAAAGAAAAATGATTAACAGGCTCATAGTTCACGAGAAGCTGGTAAGGTGGAGACTCGTAGTTGCTAATCAGGCTCTTGTTGAAGCAGAACTCCATGTCCATGGATTTGAATCCTCCATAAGGAATCAATCTAGCAAGCGGGCCTCTCAAAGATAAAGCACGGGCGATCTTAGTGACAAGACCACCTACAAGGATAGGACCGATGGTATCTTGGGCCAGAGTGGCCATCCTAGCAAGCATAAATGAAACTCCCATAATTGGTATGGCTTGGAAAACACACATCATAATTCCTAGCTCATCCTTAGTCACCGAGGTATCGCACAAAGGTTTTCCCAAAAGTGTGAAAGCTAGAATAATGTGGAAATACCTAATGGCGGGATTGTGGATTTCTGAAGAGAGTCGTAGATCATTCTGGTTTCTACCAGACATGGTACTCCAAAAGTAGTCAACTATGTTATCAGGGAAGTACTCATCATCAAATTCCATTAAGACATCCATGCCTTTAGGAAATCCTAGTAACTCGGCCAACTGACGGGTGGTGAACCGGTAGGTGAATCCAAACAATCTGAATGAAACTCTTCCTCTGTTGAATCCTAATCCAAGTCTAGGCTCATATCGGAGGGAACTCATAAACTCTAAAGTCAGGTTGCGGAAAGTGGGTGTACGGGTGGTAAGGAGATCCTCCCATCCAATCTGATGAAGCATAAAGTGCACACTTTCCCGGATACCTAGAACTGTCAGAGTCGCATTATGCGAGAAAGCGGTGAGACCCATCTCACGCTGTGCCAAAATCTCATATCATTTCTGCTGATCCTCACTCCCAAAAGTAACTACCATGTCATTAGTGACATCCATCTCTAAAGTCAGAAAATTGGTTAGTACCCTGGAAGTTTTTAAAATCATAAAGAAAAGTTTTAAGTTAGTATGATTTAAAACAAAAAGAGTTAGTATTTTGAAAATAGAGTGTAGATAGAAAAAATGATAAACTTTAGTAAAACATTTAAAATTAAAATAATTTAAAAGAAATTTAAAGTTAAAAGGTGGGTTGTCTCCCACGAAAGCGCTTTGTTTAACGTCGCAAGCTCGACGAATCGATGGTTAGTTCTTTGACTCGACGATTAACTCTACGAGCTTAAGACTATCAGTGTAGTCTTTGTTTTCAACAATATGGTAATGTTTTAATCGCTGCCCGTTTACAACGAAGCTATTGCTCGACTTTTTTTTTAATTTCAACAGCGCCACTCGGATATACTTTGGTAACTTCGAATGGACAAGACCATCTTGAACGAAGTTTTCCAGGAAAGAGCTTAAGTTGAGAATTAAACAAAAGCACCATATCTCCTTCATTGAATTCCTTCCTTGAGGTGCGTTTATCGTGCCACTTCTTTGTTCTTTCTTTGTAAATCCTAGCATTCTCGTAAGCATCTAATCTAATTTCTTCCAACTCGTTAATATCTAATAGCCTCCTTTCACCTGCGGCGGTGTAACTTAGGTTTAAGGTTTTTATTGCCCAGTAGGCTTTATGCACTAGTTCTACCGATAAATGACAAGACTTACCGTATACTAATTTGAAGGGAGTGGTTCCTATTGGTGTCTTGTAGGCGGTTCTATACGCCCACAGTGCTTCGTGTAACTTAGTTGACCAATCCTTCCTAGATGTGGCAACAGTCCTTTCAAGTATTTGCTTGATTTGTCTATTCGAGACTTCAACTTGTCCACTCGTCTGTGGGTGGTAAGGTGTTGCTACATGGTGTCTGACTCCATACTTTACTAAGAGTTTTTCGAAAATCCTAGATATGAAGTGGGATCCTCCGTCGCTAATGACTAATCTTGGTACACCGAATCTTGGAAAATTATATTTTTGAATAGCTTAATAACTATTTGTGCATCGTTTGTGGGTGAGGCTACAACTTCTATCCATTTAGATACGTAATCTACTGCGACAAGTATGTAGTTATTTCCAAAGGAAAATGGAAAAGGTCCCATAAAGTCTATTCCCCACACATCAAAGATTTCTACTTCTAAAATTCCCTTTTGTGGCATTTGATCTCGCCTAGATAAGTTTCCAGTGCGCTGACATCAGTCGCAATTTCTAACAGCGATGTGGACATCCTTCCACAGGTTGGGCCAAAAGAGACCGGCTTGCAGAATCTTAGCGCATGTCTTTGATGTGCTTGCATGCCCACCATAGGGGGCATCATGGCAATGATGTATTATACTCTCTATCTCTTCTTCCGGAACACATCAGCGGAATATCCCATCAGCGCCTCTCTTGAATAGCAAGGGTTCATCCCAATAATACTGTTTAAGGTCATGGAAGAACTTCTTCTTTTGTTGATAGGTCATGTCCGGCGGAAGCACTCTCGCTGCTAAGTAGTTGACAAAATCAATATACCATGGCAGTGTGGTTCCGGTGCTTAGTGTCTTAACGGTTTCGGTTTGCGCTTTAGGTTGTTCCAATGTGTCGCTTTCGGATTCTAAATGTGCTATAAAGCGTTCATAAGGGAAATCATCGTTGATTGGTGTTTCTTCTGTTTTAATACCTTCCATCCTAGATAAATGGTCGGCTACAACATTTTCGATTCCCTTTTTATCTTTGATTTCCAAATCAAATTCTTGTAGCAGTAGGATCCACCTTAATAGTCTAGGTTTTGCATCTTGTTTAGCTAGTAGATACCTAATGGCTGCATGGTCGGTGTAAACTATTATCTTTGTTCCTATCAGATAGGAACGAAACTTATCTAACGCGAAGACCACAGCCAAGAGTTCCTTTTCGGTTGTGGCATAATTCATTTACGCAGGGTCTAAGGTCCTACTTGCATAGTATATTACGTGGAGTTTCTTATCTTTCCTTTGGCCTAAGACTGCTCCTACAGCATAGTCGCTTGCATCGCACATAATTTCGAACGGTAAATTACAGTCGGGTGGTTGCATTATGGGTGCAGATATAAGGGTTGTCTTTAGTACTTCAAAGGCTTCTAAACATTCATCGTTGAAATTGAACTCAACGTCTTTCATTAAGAGGCTGGTAAGAGGTTTAGAGATCTTAGAAAAATCCTTTATAAATCTGCGGTAGAAACCTGCGTGTCATAAGAAGCTCTGTATATCTCTAACTATTTTTAGGGGTTGGAGATTTTCTATTACTTTGATCTTTTCTTTATCGAATTCAATCCCTCTTTCGGAGACTACATGTCCAAGTACAATCCCTTGTTTAACAATAAAGTGACACTTTTCCCAGTTTAGGACGAGGTTAACTTGTACACATCGGTCCAAAGCTTTTTCTAAATTAGAGAGACATCCTTCGAAATCCTCCCCACACACAGAGAAGTTGTCCATAAAGACTTCCATGATGTTGTCTATGTAATCAGCGAAAATTGACATCATGCATCTCTGAAATGTTGCAGGGGCGTTGCATAATCCGAACGGCATCCTTCTATAAGCGAATGTTCCATAAGGGCACGTGAAGGTTGTTTTCTCTTGGTCATCAGGGTGAATTGGGATTTGAAATAATCTTGAGTAACCATCCAGGTAGCAGTAATAGGAATGTTTTGCCAAGCGTTCGAGCATTTGGTCAATAAAGGGAAGAGGGAAATGGTCTTTCCTTGTGGCTTTGTTTAATTTACGATAGTCAATACACATCCTTGCTCTAGTCACCTTTCTTTCAGTTATAGATTCTCCTGACTTATTTACGGTAACTGTTATGCCTCCCTTCTTTGGTACACAATGGACCAAACTTACCCACTGACTATCAGAGATTGGATATATAATTCATGCATTCAGAAGTTTTGTAACTTCATCTTTAACTATTGTGCTCAGGATAGGGTTAATCCTTCTTTGATGTTCCCTAGAGGTTTTGCAATCTTCTTCCAATATGATGCGATGCATACATATGGAAGGACTTATTCCTTTCAGATCGGCAATGTTGTATCCTAACGCAGATGGATACTTCCTTAACACTTGTAATAGCTTCTCGGTCTCTGTGGCTCCTAGCTCTGCATTGACTATTACTGGTCTCTTGAGCTCATCGTCTAGATATTCATACCTAAGAGTCTTGGGTAATGGTTTAACGTCCAAGGCTAGTTTCTTTGGGCAAGGCATAGGGTTGGGTGTTAATGGCATTCGCTTAAACTATCGTCTCGATATTCCGGACGCCAATTGTCATCTTCGAAAATCAGAGGCATCGAAATATTTATAACTTCAGAGTAAGATTCTTCTGATAATCCTATCTCTTTTACACATTCATCAATAACATCCACCAAGTAACATGTATCTTCTATAGCTGGGGCTTAAAGGAATTGTGTTAAAATAAACTCGACCTTCTCCTCACTTACTTCGAATGTCAACTTGCCTTTCTTTACGTCTATAATGGCTCCAGCGGTAGCTAGAAAAGGTCTTCCTAAGATTATAGGAGTATTGACGTCTTCCTTTATGTCCATAATTATGAAATCCGTAGGGATGTAGAATTGTCCGATGCGGACGGGTACGTTCTCAAGAACACCTACAGGATACTTGACAGATCGGTCTGCAAGTTGTACTGACATCTTGGTTGGTCTTAGGTCTCCCATGTTTAGTTTAGCAAATAGACAAAGGCATTAGGCTAATACTAGCTCCTAAGTCGCACAGAGCTTTGTCTATGACAAATTTTCCTATATTGCAAGGTATGGAGAAACTTCCTGGGTCTTTCAGCTTAGGTGGCATTTTATTTTGAATTATTGCACTACATTCGGCAGTGAGTGTTATGGTCTCGTTGTCTTCTAATTTCTTCTTATTCGATAGGATTTCCTTTAGGAACTTAGCATATGAGGGCATTTGGGTAATGGCTTCCGTAAACGGAATTGTAATGTTCAATTGTTTAAGAAGTTCGACAAATTTCTTAAACTGCCCTATGTTTTTAGATTTCTCGAGTCTTTGAGGGTATGGGATAGGTGGTTTATAAGGTGGTGGAGGTATGTGTCATACCCCGAAATTTGCCCGCATATATTTGCAAATGTCATATTATTTCGAATAAGTGGCATAACACAGTTGGTAAGGAATTAAGGTTAAAAGGTACAAGAGTGAGAGGTTCCGGGCTCGATCCCCATTTCTAACTTTTCGCTGTTTTATTCGTTTTTAGTTCTAGTTCTAATTTTATTTTTATTTATTCAAAAATCACAAAAAATTGCATTTTTATTATTTTTATTATTCAATTTTCGTTTTTACAAATTAAGCATTTTTTTAAATATTGATTTTTTAAGTTTTTCATTTTTATTCATAGAAATATACAAAAAAAATTTTAAAAAATAAAAAGATTTGAAAAAGATTTTACACTTTTTTTAATTGATTAAATATAGTCATAAGTCTCTAATCAAATAATTTTGGGCTTTTGAATTATTTTAATTAGTTTTGGTCCATGCATTTTTAACCTAATTTTTTTGTATATATAACAAACAACGAAAACCTTATTTGGGGAGAATTTTTTTACTAAGAATTTCAACCCTATTTTTCTAAATCTCCTTCTCATGCTCAAAAACAGAAACCCTTATACTATCACCATTCGTAAACCATACCACAAATCAAAGTTACCATCCCATGCCATAACTCCCTCCGATACACGCATGATCGATGCGGAAAGTCCCATTTTCTCAGCTAAATCTATATGCCTTTTTTTTGTTGTGATGCAGGGTTGAGAAAAATATTTTTGAAGAACCTTTGTTGGCGAACCTGTGATGCAACGTTCGAAGGAGAAGTTTGGGAAGAAGATCATTATTTCCAGTCATCAAAAGAACAGAGAAAAAAGCCAATGAATACCACACAATATAATATAACATATATTGTTTTAATAGTTGTTGATTTACTTATGTTTTATGTTAGTTGCTCTGAATTTTCTTCTACAGGTGCCAAAATGTACACGATTAGTCTGATATCGCGGGAAGAGATACAACAACACAACCGTGAATGGCATACATACCCTCAAGATCACAGTTGCATCACCGCGATTGACGAACGCTGTCGACCTCCTCGAGCACAAACGCATCAACATCAACCGAACAGCAACAAACTCAACACAACTTCCGAAGCGACAACCACCACAGATCACAACACTGGCGGCTCCAACCGCGATCCGCACAACAACGATCCCAGCATCACGATTCTGCGCCTTCGACAACAACGACAACAGCGAAGCGCAGCAGATCTCCATGCGGAACTCCACAAACTCCGACGAAAGCTCCGACCTGCAAACACCAAGAAGCCGCGCAGACCAAAACTCTCAGATCCACCATCGCAGCTCCACTACGTCACCGATGCTGCGCCTCCGAAGCCGGTTCGATTCCTTTTCCTTTTGCTCATTGTTGTGAGTTATCATTATTTGTTTTGTCATTTATTGGATAGAAAAACAAATTTTCTTGAACAAATGTGGTGTTTGTGTTTGTTTCAATGGTTTATTTGTTTGTAAGAGAGAAAGGGAGAATACCGTGTTGTTGAAAAGAGGGAGAAGATAAGGTTGCATCTCTCCAACGTGTGTGGTTGATTTACTTTCTTTCTTTAATTTTTCTTTTTACTTGTCATGTGTCTGAATCTGATTGGTCGGGGATTAGCTTTGAAGAGTCAAAATATGAAGGGAATCCACCGCCCCTATAATTACTGCTATGGCCTTTCTAATTGTTGTGCTGGTCTATTTATGATGAATTAATTTAAGTTATGATTATTATTATTAAAAAAAAAAAAAAGAAGGAACATATGTGGTACAGGTGGTCCGCCTCCCACCATCTTTTTAGCAAATTTTGTTTCTTTTCTAAGTTATTGTTATTACTTGTTTAATATAATTTTAATTTAACTAATTTTTTTTAGTAATATTGTTTGGGCTTGGACCTATGATGCTAAACTTTTCCTAATTAACACATATCATGTTTCTATGTAAATTTAATTAATTGTTTAGGTAGGAACTTTAATTTATTTATTTTAATTATATCAAAAAGGTAAGAAATACAAAAAATATGTATCTTAATTTTAAATGTTTCTTTTTAAGAATTTAACATGGTTATTTTTAATCAATAATTGTTTTATCCTTTTTTTTTAGATATATCCGTACTAACACTTTCTTGTTTTTGCGAGGTACTACCATCGTGAGCATTGGATTGTTTTGCAGAATTCATAGCTTGTGCATGTTTCAGAGTTCCTCCGACTACGAACCATGCCTTTTACGAAACTAAGTCTCGACTCTATTTTCTTTTATTTTATTATTTGTTCCTTAATTGCATTCTAAAATTGTTATTAGGGCTAAAACCTCAAAAGTCAATGGACTCTTTTGCACTCACGTATTTTGCCTATTTTTGCCCATTTTTCAGGGTTAACCTTAAGGCATCCTCCGACTATCAATCACGTCAGATCAAATGCAAAAAGCTAAGTGCCCTTCATTTAATTACTTATTTCAAACTATTGTCTCGACCTTCTTATTTTAGGGTTAGAAACGTTCGCCTCTGAATTAGCCATACACTCACCCTATTTATTTATTGGTTTGCATTTTCAGGGTTTGTCGAATGCCAAAGCCACGTCGTGGGTAACCCTAAACCCTATTTTTATTTCATGATTTATTATTATTACTTATGTCAAACCCCATTGGGGATCCGCTGGTTTCATTGTCCCCTTCCCCTTTATTGCTTTATATTATTGCGTGGTTAGTAATCTTAGGGAGTGCAAGCCTTAAACTGAATTAGAATAACTAATTAAAAGATAAATATCTGAACATAATCACGTGATTGTTGCACACACGCACCCTTTTGGGGTAACCTCTCTGTTGCCTTGTTGCCTGTTGCCTGTTGCCTTCGTGTTTTTTGCAGAATAAGCCATGTCCCTCGAATACGAGGATACCTCAGCCATGCTGCCTCGATAACTAAAGGTCGTACGACCCTAAATGATGCTGCCTTCGATACACAAATATGACCTCGACCCTCAGAAGTTGCCTACGGAAAAAGGCTGAGGTATCTTCTGGCTGCCTACGAATAAGGCTTATTCTGATCCTTGCCTTAGACTACCTGCCCTCCTATGGCATGGGACAGTCTTATGGCAAAGGATGCTTCGACGACCCTTCAACCTCCAAACGAAAGGCTTCCTGCCCTCTTATGGCAAGGATTGACCCTTTCATTCTGAAAGGCTAAAAAGAGACCTATCATCTGAGTTTAAGGTAATTGCCCCTAATTGCCTTGCCATGCTCTATTTTCTATATTCTTTCTCAAAATTCTTCAAAAACTGGCTACGCTCATTTACGAGCTAAAGTCCATTTTTGAAGAATGACTGGACTTTAGCTCGTAAATGAGCGTAGCCAGTTTTTGAAGAATTTTGAGAAAGAATATAGAAAATAGAGCATGGCAAGGCAATTAGGGGCAATTACCTTAAACTCAGATGATAGGTCTCTTTTTAGCCTTTCAGAATGAAAGGGTCAATCCTTGCCATAAGAGGGCAGGAAGCCTTTCGTTTGGAGGTTGAAGGGTCGTCGAAGCATCCTTTGCCATAAGACTGTCCCATGCCATAGGAGGGCAGGTAGTCTAAGGCAAGGATCAGAATAAGCCTTATTCGTAGGCAGCCAGAAGATACCTCAGCCTTTTTCCGTAGGCAACTTCTGAGGGTCGAGGTCATATTTGTGTATCGAAGGCAGCATCATTTAGGGTCGTACGACCTTTAGTTATCGAGGCAGCATGGCTGAGGTATCCTCGTATTCGAGGGACATGGCTTATTCTGCAAAAAACACGAAGGCAACAGGCAACAGGCAACAAGGCAACAGAGAGGTTACCCCAAAAGGGTGCGTGTGTGCAACAATCACGTGATTATGTTCAGATATTTATCTTTTAATTAGTTATTCTAATTCAGTTTAAGGCTTGCACTCCCTAAGATTACTAACCACGCAATAATATAAAGCAATAAAGGGGAAGGGGACAATGAAACCAGCGGATCCCCAATGGGGTTTGACATAAGTAATAATAATAAATCATGAAATAAAAATAGGGTTTAGGGTTACCCACGACGTGGCTTTGGCATTCGACAAACCCTGAAAATGCAAACCAATAAATAAATAGGGTGAGTGTATGGCTAATTCAGAGGCGAACGTTTCTAACCCTAAAATAAGAAGGTCGAGACAATAGTTTGAAATAAGTAATTAAATGAAGGGCACTTAGCTTTTTGCATTTGATCTGACGTGATTGATAGTCGGAGGATGCCTTAAGGTTAACCCTGAAAAATGGGCAAAAATAGGCAAAATACGTGAGTGCAAAAGAGTCCATTGACTTTTGAGGTTTTAGCCCTAATAACAATTTTAGAATGCAATTAAGGAACAAATAATAAAATAAAAGAAAATAGAGTCGAGACTTAGTTTCGTAAAAGGCATGGTTCGTAGTCGGAGGAACTCTGAAACATGCACAAGCTATGAATTCTGCAAAACAATCCAATGCTCACGATGGTAGTACCTCGCAAAAACAAGAAAGTGTTAGTACGGATATATCTAAAAAAAAAGGATAAAATAATTATTGATTAAAAATAACCATGTTAAATTCTTAAAAAGAAACATTTAAAATTAAGATACATATTTTTTGTATTTCTTACCTTTTTGATATAATTAAAATAAATAAATTAAAGTTCCTACCTAAACAATTAATTAAATTTACATAGAAACATGATATGTGTTAATTAGGAAAAGTTTAGCATCATAGGTCCAAGCCCAAACAATATTACTAAAAAAAATTAGTTAAATTAAAATTATATTAAACAAGTAATAACAATAACTTAGAAAAGAAACAAAATTTGCTAAAAAGATGGTGGGAGGCGGACCACCTGTACCACATATGTTCCTTCTTTTTTTTTTAATAATAATAATCATAACTTAAATTAATTCATCATAAATAGACCAGCACAACAATTAGAAAGGCCATAGCAGTAATTATAGGGGCGGTGGATTCCCTTCATATTTTGACTCTTCAAAGCTAATCCCCGACCAATCAGATTCAGACACATGACAAGTAAAAAGAAAAATTAAAGAAAGAAAGTAAATCAACCACACACGTTGGAGAGATGCAACCTTATCTTCTCCCTCTTTTCAACAACACGGTATTCTCCCTTTCTCTCTTACAAACAAATAAACCATTGAAACAAACACAAACACCACATTTGTTCAAGAAAATTTGTTTTTCTATCCAATAAATGACAAAACAAATAATGATAACTCACAACAATGAGCAAAAGGAAAAGGAATCGAACCGGCTTCAGAGGCGCAGCATCGGTGACGTAGTGGAGCTGCGATGGTGGATCTGAGAGTTTTGGTCGGCGCGGCTTCTTGGTGTTTGCAGGTCGGAGCTTTCGTCGGAGTTTGTGGAGTTCCGCATGGAGATCTGCTGCGCTTCGCTGTTGTCGTTGTTGTCGAAGGCGCAGAATCGTGATGCTGGGATCGTTGTTGTGCGGATCGCGGTTGGAGCCGCCAGTGTTGTGATCTGTGGTGGTTGTCGCTTCGGAAGTTGTGTTGAGTTTGTTGCTGTTCGGTTGATGTTGATGCGTTTGTGCTCGAGGAGGTCGACAGCGTTCGTCAATCGCGGTGATGCAACTGTGATCTTGAGGGTATGTATGCCATTCACGGTTGTGTTGTTGTATCTCTTCCCGCGATATCAGACTAATCGTGTACATTTTGGCACCTGTAGAAGAAAATTCAGAGCAACTAACATAAAACATAAGTAAATCAACAACTATTAAAACAATATATGTTATATTATATTGTGTGGTATTCATTGGCTTTTTTCTCTGTTCTTTTGATGACTGGAAATAATGATCTTCTTCCCAAACTTCTCCTTCGAACGTTGCATCACAGGTTCGCCAACAAAGGTTCTTCAAAAATATTTTTCTCAACCCTGCATCACAACAAAAAAAAGGCATATAGATTTAGCTGAGAAAATGGGACTTTCCGCATCGATCATGCGTGTATCGGAGGGAGTTATGGCATGGGATGGTAACTTTGATTTGTGGTATGGTTTACGAATGGTGATAGTATAAGGGTTTCTGTTTTTGAGCATGAGAAGGAGATTTAGAAAAATAGGGTTGAAATTCTTAGTAAAAAAATTCTCCCCAAATAAGGTTTTCGTTGTTTGTTATATATACAAAAAAATTAGGTTAAAAATGCATGGACCAAAACTAATTAAAATAATTCAAAAGCCCAAAATTATTTGATTAGAGACTTATGACTATATTTAATCAATTAAAAAAAGTGTAAAATCTTTTTCAAATCTTTTTATTTTTTAAAATTTTTTTTGTATATTTCTATGAATAAAAATGAAAAACTTAAAAAATCAATATTTAAAAAAATGCTTAATTTGTAAAAACGAAAATTGAATAATAAAAATAATAAAAATGCAATTTTTTGTGATTTTTGAATAAATAAAAATAAAATTAGAACTAGAACTAAAAACGAATAAAACAGCGAAAAGTTAGAAATGGGGATCGAGCCCGGAACCTCTCACTCTTGTACCTTTTAACCTTAATTCCTTACCAACTGTGTTATGCCACTTATTCGAAATAATATGACATTTGCAAATATATGCGGGCAAATTTCGGGGTATGACAGCTGCCCCTGTTCAATTATCTTAAACCTGAAGATGATTTTGTGTGCCAGTCGGTATCTGAAGGTGGAAGATGATTGAGCACAAGAATACCAAGAAATTTGCCCTATTTGAAGTAGGGACTTTTGTCGGAGATGGGCTTGTAGATGCCATCTGGTAGTTGTTGGAGTATGGATTATTGCAAAATTTCTGCTTTTGTTGTCTTTTTTCTTTTGAATGTTGAGGAACCGTCAAAGGTATCGACTCAAATCTGTGTTGGGTTATTTAAGGAACCGTCAAAGGTATCGACTTAAATTCGAAGCATATTGTTGAGGCACCGTCAAAGGTATCGACTCAGATATGCGGATAGATTGTATAAGGAACCGTCAAAGGTGTCGACTTATATCTGAAGTATGTCGTTAAGGAACCGTCAAAGGTGTCGACTTAACTCTTGATGTGGGTTGTTAAGGAACCGTCAAAGGTATCGACTTAACTCTGAAGCATATCATTGAGGCACCGTCAAAGGTATCGACTCAGATATGTAGATAGATTGTATAAGGAACCGTCAAAGGTGTCGACTTATATCTGAAGTATGTCGTTAAGGAACCGTCAAAGGTGTCGACTTAACTCTTGATGTATTAAGGGACCGTCAAAGGTGTCGACTTAATACTTGAGAATAGATTGTTAAGGAACCGTCAAAGGTGTCGACTTAACTCTTTTGCAAATAGAGATAGTAATATCCTGAAAAGTAGAGGTTAGTTTTCTTATGTCATGATGCATGTGTTTATGTGATGAGTATCTCAAAATAAATGAGAAACTTTGCATGTTATGGATTTGTTATGCAGTGATGTATGAATATGCTTGTGTCATATGATATGCAAATATGATTTAGTCGAGAAAATAAATTTCCAGGTCTTTTGTGATTTTGATGTTTGATTTCGTCTTGAAGATGTTTAGCTGGCGACTCTGCTGGGGATAAATTTCGATAAAAGAGGGGTTACCTTAAAAGTTTAGGATTCACTTTAAATGTTTTCTATTGTTTGCTTTGTTTGCTTTAATTTTGCAGGGCTGTTTTGGGTATTTTGCTGTGTGAAAGATCCTAACCCGGATCTGAGTACCTTAGGTATATGGCATGAGATCAAGGAGACTGCACAACGTATACTGATGTGGTTGATCTGATGGCCATCGTTAGTGTGACACATTGGTTTGTCCTGGTGTTCCTTGGGATCCGACCTGAGGAAATGCTTGGCTGCCGCGTGGTGTCATTAAGCACTAATTTGCCCTTAGAACCTTAGTCGAACTTGACTTTGGCCTATTAGAAAGTAGCGAGATAGCTGGCTTTGGTTTCGACTGAAGTTGGTTGATACTCGAAGCTACACTCATATGGACTGGACTTTCAGGACCTTTTCGGTTGGCGATTCGATTGCCGAACTGAGATAAGCGCCTTCGAGAAAGGTCAATGATATGAGCTCCCTAGAACCCAATCTTTATATAGGACAGGTTTGAACCAACTAAACTTCAGGGGGAGGGTACATACCTTTGGACCACGTGCAAGCCTAACCATAAGGCAAAATTGTGTGACTTGTGTGACTTGTTGGTGTTTGCTACTAACCTTCGTTTCCTTGCAGGTTTTGTTAAAAGGACTTGTTTGTCCTTACTACCCCACACTATGCCTAATGAAATGCATTCGCATAACATCATGACATCATGACATCATAAGCATAACATGATTTAACTAACCCTTTCAAGGATCTTAGGAATTTAGGGCGCACAATTTCAAGTGCCCTTATCAAAGGTTGATTTCCTAATCAAGGGGCAAGAGGATTTATTTTCCTCTGGCCACACAACTCCCAATTCAAAGACTCAGTACCTAGCAAGGGGCAAGAGGATTTATTTTCCTCTGGCCACGTACCTTCCAATTCAGAAGTATCAGCGAATCATAGGCGATGACCCACTCGATATGGTGAGCTTGATTCTCAAAGAAAGACGTTCAAAGACAAAATTCCGATTTCTTCAGACAAAGACGCGACCAAATCATTTTCTAATATTGCTAACTAAATGCCTTAAAGATCCTTGAAAACATTTCATTTGCATTCATGACATTGCATGTTTCTAACTTTGTTTTCAGGTTCCGCCTCGACAATCATTCCTCTCAGATATAATCGAGCTGGAGATTCATTCTGACAAGCCTTTTTACATTCCAAAACTTCATCAAATAACTCATCGACTCTAACAAGCAAGCATTCTCTATCAGATATGGTCTAATGTATGACCCGTTCCGGTATTTCTCAATCAGATATGGTCTAATGCATGACCCGTTCCGATATCTTCAGTCAGATATGGTCTAATGTATGACTCGTTCTGGCATTATTCATCAGATATGGTTTAATGTATGACTCGTTCTGGTATTCCCCTTCAGATATGGTTTAATGAATAACTCGTTCTGATATCCTTCCTCAGATATGGTCCAATGTATGACTCGTTCTGACATTCCAACAGATATGGTCTAATGTACGACTCGTTCTGCTATTCCTCAACAGATATAGTCTAATGTATGATCGTTCTGCTATTCCTCTTCAGATATGGTCTAACGTATGGCTCGTTCTGATATTCCTCCTCAGATATGGTCTAATGTATGACTCGTTCTAACATTCCTCTGCAGATATGGTCTAATGAATAACTCGTTCTGACATCCTTCAACAGACAAGGTCTAAATGTACGACTAGTTCTGATGTTCCTCAATATATATGGTCTATTTGCTCTGACGTCCTCTATATGGTCTAAATGTATGACCCGAACCTCACCTGACTAATGCTGAGCACAATCGGAAAGGTCGCAATGAACAAAACCAATTTGTGGGGACAATTTTGATCTCTACACCAGTTCCACAACAAAGACGCAAGGTAGACGCACCCAAGCGTCAGTTCACAAAGATCAACATTTCGTTGGCTCAGGCATTACAACATTTGTTGAGAGCAAACTTGATTACTGTGAGGGATCCTCCTATAAAGCCCAACACTTCCGCTCCTAGCTATAAGCCCGATGCGAGGTGCGCATATCACTCCAATAGCCCTGGACACGATACGAATGATTGTTGGACATTAAAGAATAAGATTCAAGATCTGATCAATGACGGAGAAATCAAATCCAACCCTCCTGAAACCCCTGTGGTGATCGCCGCTCCTATGCCTAGTCATGACAATACTAATTGACATCTAGACGGATGAACTTTTGGATCATTAGATCTACTTTCATTTGCAAGTTTCTTTTCTGTTTGTTTAAACATTTGGCTCATGATAGACATTATATATTTTAATAATCATCATAAGTGCATTGCATATGTTTGTCTTGAATTAATTATTTCGCTATCACTCATTTTAAATTATGTCTTTACTTTGCATATGTTTTGTGATATTCAACTCCTGCTAAAGTTGTATACCTTTTGAGGGAGGATGACGAAAACGATACCGCAACCTCATACAGTATGCTTTTGAACGGACTATGCTGACGATGTACAGGCATTGTTTCAATTCCTAAACAGTGGAGATATAAGGATGATAATCCCTCGTCAACCCCTTTGAGCCTAAGAAGTAGAAGTTTCTTTCTTGTACTAATTAAAACCCTTGATCATAACCTGGGGCAGGGTAGTTCTCAGTTAATTTGGCTGTGCATTCTATTTTAAGAGAATCATTCAGTACACCTTTCAACAAAGGTTTCAAGCACAAGCGTTCATCCGCACACATCAAAAAAGTGTTGGAGACGTCAATCAAAAGCCAATGAGGGTTCATCAATCATTAAGCAAAGGCAGTCAATATCTTTCAAAAAGAAAGAAAAATAAAAAAACATATATACAAAGAAAAGTCTGCTAAGTCAAAAATCAAAAAGATGACTTAGGCAAAAATCAAGGCATCCCGCTGACTGTAAGCTCAAAATAGACAGTTCAGGCAAAAGTTAGGGATATCAAAAGGATAAAAAAGGAGAAGTCAATAGATTCCTGAACAACACAATGTTGTGACTACCAAAAGGAAGAAGTGACTGCCATCTCAAAAGTTCTCTTTGCTTGTGAACCATCGTCATTATCAAAGGTACAAATCCAAAAGTCTCTTGGAACCTGAATGCATAAGTTGAATTAACTGAGCTTAGGACTGAAGATCATCACGAAGAAGGGTGGGTACAAATAAACTATGAGCCTTTATCCTTTGTTTCTTAAACCGTGAACCAAGCCACGTTACAACCCTTGAAAGTCCTAATTGAAGCATGGTTAGTTCAAAAGCATACTGTCACCAAAAGGGTATCCTGACTCCTTAAGGTTTACCATAAATGCCAAGTTGATGTCACGTTTTTACAAACGGCACGTTGTTATAAATATTATGTTCTTACAAATGTCATGTTTTTACATCTCCAATTTCAATGTTTTTCAAAAACTCAAGACAGACGTATGCATTGCATCTCATGAATTCATTATTAAACATATTCTGCTACATAATTTCAAAAGTTAGCATCAGAAAAAACTTGCACAGGGTACAACTAATGACTGAAAGTTATCCCGATAGACAAAATTACTCCGAGAAGCAATGTCTCTACGTATACAAGGGGCATGGCTCGTTTTGCCCAATCAATCTGGGGCAATCAAGTCAAGAGTCGAGGAATCTCTCAAAATGCCAAAAAGTCAAGAGGCATACATCGCAAGAGGGTTTCGAACTATGTCACGATCAAATCTGGGGCAATCAAGTCAAGATTCCGAGAATCTCTTATGGATACTCGAGCAATCAGGGGCACGCATCCAAGTATACCTAAAGATACCCCCCAATCAACATGGGACATTGTCTTGAGCCTATGAGCGCTGGGAGCAAATCACCCATGGTGTACCTTTCATAAAGTCCTCGCGAGGCGAATCTTACCAAAGTTCCTGCTAACTGGGGCAAATCTATGCAAGTCCAGTTTGACATCTCCGATCAACACTCATTGGCACGTTCTAATCAACACAGATCCAGGAATGACAAGTGCTATAATACTGGGGGCAACTCTCGAGACACCCATGTCCCCCCACAGAGCCAGGTTCATAAAATCACATCCCCGCAGAGCCAGGTTCATAAAATCACATCCCCAGCAGAGTCGCCAGTTCTGTAATACGGTGAACTGACTTTTTATTAATCGGAATGTCGCGGTAAGCAAGAGTCGCCACCGACTTTTATTTTATCCAAACAAATTCGGAAAGGCAAAAAGAAACAGAAAAAAACCTTTTTAAAGAAATCTAAGTTCGGGGGTAATTTATGCAAAGGGAAGGTGTGAGGCACCCTTTGCATCCATGGTTTTCCATGGGCCCCTAATTGCCTTGCAATGCTCAAACTTTCATTATATTCTTTCTCATAATTTTTCAAAAGGGCTACGCTCATTTACGAGCTAAAGTCCCTATCTCTTTCATCTACATTTTCTAAACAAACGAGCAAGCAAAGCAATTAAGAGCCCATGGAAAACCATGGATGCAAAGGGTGCCTCACACCTTCCCTTTGCATAAATTACCCCCGAACTTAGATTTCTTTAAAAAGGTTTTTTTCTGTTTCTTTTTGCCTTTCCGAATTTGTTTGGATAAAATAAAAGTCGGTGGCGACTCTTGCTTACCGCGACATTCCGATTAATAAAAAGTCAGTTCACCGTATTACAGTATGTATGGCGCTTCTTTCTCCTCCATCTCGCCTTTTTTGTCCTCTTTCTCTTTCGGATCACTTGGTTTATCCTTGGGTCTACTTTCCTCCTCAGTTGTCTTACTAGGGCTTTGGAACATAGCAGGGTTTTTGAGCCTAGGGTCAGTCGGTTCGTCCATTTCTCTACCACTTCGCAGAATAATAGCATGAGCATGTCTTTTTGGGTTAGGTTGTGGCTGTCCTGGAAATGTCCCAACAGGTGCGGAAGTAGGTGCTTGTTGTTGTGCCACTTGAGAGATTTGTGTCTCAAGCATCTTGTTGTGAGTGGCCAACGCATCTACTTTAGTCACTAACTGTTTGATTTGCTCATTGGTGTGCATGTTCTGGTTTATGAAATCCTTATTGGTCTGAGCTTGAGTGGCTATGAAATTTTCCATCATTAATTCTAGGTTAGACTTCCTAGGGACGTTAGGAGCAGCGAAGGGTGCCTTTTGATATCCAAGTGGTACACTGGGTGCTTGACCAGGTGCGTACAAGGCATTATTGTTCTTGTACGAGAAGTTAGGGTGATTCTTACATTTTGGGTTATACGTGTTTGAGTAGGGGTTTCCTTGAGCATAGTTTACTGGTTCGGGGGAAACTCCTGCCAAAAGATGGCACTCGGGGGCAACATGTCCAGACATCCCGCATATTTCGCAATTTGGGGAAACAGCAGCCACGACGGCTACAGGTGCTACAGTGAGGTTTTCGATCTTCTGAGTTAGGGCATCGACCTTGGCGTTAACACGGTCGAGGCTACTTATCTCGTACATACCACTCTTCGTTGAAGATTTCTCTCCAGAGGTTTTCTCTGATTGAGCTCTCTCGCTTCCCCATTGATAATGATTCTGAGCCATACTCTCGATAAGTGCATAGGCATCAGCATACGCTTTGTCCATCAGTGCGCCACCTGCGGCGGCGTCAATTGTATGTCTCGTATTGTAGAGGAGACCATTGTAGAAGGTATGGATAATTAACCATTCTTATAATCCGTGATGTGGATAGAGTCTCAGCATGTCCTTGTATCTCTCCCACGCTTCGAATAAAGACTCGTTGTCTTTTTGTCTAAACCCATTGATCTGGGCTCTTAGCATGGCGATCTTACTTGGTGGAAAATAACGTGCCAGGAAGACTTTCTTGAGTTCATTCCAGGTCGTGACAGAATTGGCGGGTAAAGACTAGAGCCAAGCTCTAGCTCTATCCCTCAGTGAAAAAGGAAAAGGCGCAGTCGGATAGCTTCCGCACTGACATTATTCGCCTTTACAGTGTCTGCATATTGCAAGAACATTGATAAATGAAGATTAGGTTCTTCCGTCACATTTCTAGAAAATTGATTTTGTTGTACAACAGACAACAACGATGGTTTTAGCTCGAAATTATTTGCCTCAATAGAAGGAGCAACAATGCTATTGTGTGGTTCAGCTTGCGAAGGAATAACGTAAGATTTGAGAGGACGCGACTGTTCTCCCATGTTTGATTCTTCATCTGGTTCAGAAGGAGTAGTAGGAACTGAAGGATAGAAAAACACTTAGAAAGGGGGGGGGGGTTTGAATAAGTGTAGCTTTAAAAACTTGACAGATAAAAATAAATTGCACAGATATTTTTATCCTGGTTCGTTGTTAACTAAACTACTCCAGTCCACCCCCGCAGAGATGATTTACCTCAACTGAGGATTTAATCCACTAATCGCACAGATTACAATGGTTTTCCACTTAGTCAGCAACTAAGTCTTCCAGAGTCTTCTGATCACACACTGATCACTCCAGGAACAACTGCTTAGATACCCTCTAAGACTTTTCTAGAGTATACTGATCCACACGATCACTCTAGTTACAACCTGCTTAGATAACCTCTAAGACTTCCTAGAGTATTCTGATCCACACGATCACTCTAGTTCCTTACAACTTAATGTAATCAATTCTAAGAGTATTACAAATGCTTCTTAAAAGCTATAATCACAAACTGTGATATTTCTCTTAACGTTTAAGCTTAATCTCACTAATATATTACAACAGCAATGTAGTGAGCTTTGATGAAGATGAAGATTCTGAGCTTTGAATTTGAACAGAGTTTCAGCAAGTTAATAGGCGTTGTTTTGTTCAGGATCGTTTTCCTTGCTTCTCATCAGAACTTCATATTTATAGGCGTTGGAGAAGATGACCGTTGAGTGCATTTAATGCTTTGCGTGTTCCGTACAGCATCGCATTTAATGTTATACGCTTTTGTCAACTACCTCGAGCCTTGTTCACGCTGTGTCTACTGACGTAGCCTTTAGTAGCTTTTAACGTTCCTTTTGTCAGTCAGCGTAGCTTGCCACTTGTACTTCCTTCTGATCTGATGTTTGTGAATACAACGTTTGAATATCATCAGAGTCAAACAGCTTGGTGCATAGCATCTTCTGATCTTCTGACCTTGAAGTGCTTCTGAGCGTGATACCATCAGAACTTCAGTGCTTCTGTTCTCTTGTTCTTCTGATGCTTCCATAGACCCATGTTCTGATTCTGCTTCGACCATCTTCTGATGTCTTGCCAGACCATGTTCTGATGTTGCATGCTGAACCATTTGAGACAAAGCTTCTGAGCGCTGAATTATGCATACTCTTTATATATTTCCTGAAAAGGAAATTGCATTGGATTAGAGTACCATATTATCTTAAGCAAAATTCATATTATTGTTATCATCAAAACTAAGATAATTGATCAGAACAAATCTTGTTCTAACAATCTCCCCCTTTTTGATGATGACAAAAACATATATAAATGATATGAATTTGCGATCAGAAAGAACAGACGGCAAAAGACAAATTACACAGCTATAGCATATGAATATGTCTCCCCCTGAGATTAACAATCTCCCCCTGAGATAAATAATCTCCCCCTGAAATAAATACTCGAAGAACTTTAATAAAAGACTTCCCTGATTATTTCGGTAGAGACGATCATATAAGCTTCTGTCTTCAGAGAATTCATAGCTTCTGACTTCTGCTTCCATTGGACAGCTTCAGAACTAGAATTTCTTTAGATCCCTAGAACACTCACAGCTTCTGATTCCTGCTTCCATCTAGGACAGCTTCAGAACTTGAATTTCTTTGATCTTCTGAACATTCACAGCTTCTGATTTCTGCTTCCATTCAGGACAGCTTCAGAACTTGAATTTCTTTGATCTTCAGAACATTCACAGCTTCTGATTTCTGCTTCCATCTAGGACAACTTCAGAACTTGAGTTTTCTGGATCTTTAGAACATTCGCAGCTTCTGATTTCTGCTTCCCTCGGATAGCTTCAGAGCTTTGAATTTCTACCAACATCACTTCATGCTAGATTTGTATCAGAACATTGTTGAATGTACCAGAGCATCATCAGAGCATCTCTACATCCTGAAATGTTACAGAACAAAAACTAAACGACAAAAGTCAGCATGAACGAGTTAGAACATAAAATATATATTCGAACACATGATATGTATCAGAGCAAATAGAATTTTGTCAGATCAAATAGACAAATATGGATCAAATTCTATTATCAGTGCTTCTGATCTCTGAAGCTTGATAGCACTCAGCTTGCTTCAGTTTCCATGAGCTTATTCTTTTTACAGAATAACACTTCTTATGGTTTTTGCTTCTTGTGTTTGCTTTGAAGATTCTTTTCACTGCTTTATACCTGCAAAACACTTAAACCATATAGAACTTACAGTTCTTGTTAGTAAATGTGTGGGAGCTTTACCCAGCAACTGATAGATTAATCAAATCATTTATCATTTATCTTCTCCCCCTTTTTGTCATAACATCAAAAAGAATATTTCAAAAGATTCAGATGAATAAAACGACAAATAAAATCACTGGAATGAAAAAAAATTTTCATTGATAATCAACAAGAAGAATTACAGGAGAGGAATGCAGGAAAACAGATGCAACAAGGAAAGAAAACTACAAAGACCAAAGGACTAAGATCCTAGCCTACGCAAAATCCGCGCCAGAACATCATGAATCCCGTCAGTGCTTGTAGCTTGCCTTGCCATGAAGGAGCGAAACTCAGCATTGGCTGCTTCTTGCGCGTCCAAACGAGAAGTCAGCATAGCTTGATTCTGATGAAGAGTTTCCAAGGTCTCCATCAGAGCTGAGGTTTCACCAGAAGAAGAGGCACCTGAATTTCTGCCAAAAGGGACAGCAATCTCAGCAGGGTGATCTTCTGGGAGATCTTCAGCTTGTGCATCTTCCATTTCCTCATCTGAGTCTGACTCAGAAGTAGCCTTAGCATATTCTGGTTCAGGCAGCTTAGAAGTTCCATCTTCCAATGCTTGAAGAATAGCTGCTAGGTTTGTTGGAGGAGTAGGACCAGCAACTTCAGCAGAATACACCACTACTGGAAAGACCATGTGAGGTGCTTTTTCAGAAGGGTTCATTCTGAACCAGTTGAACAGCCACTGAAAATCTCCAGTCAGCACAGGAAACCATGGTTTCCACACCACGATGTCTCTGCAGAGATTTCCTTCTTCCAACTTATCTGCAGGTATCTTCTTCTCAAGAACACTTCTGTTCCTGATGAGATGGTGACAGCTGCTTTCACCAATTTCCAACCGAAGACCGCGAATACCAGGAGCTTCAGACATGATCCTTCTCTGAGTGTCTGTAGCCCTAACCAGAAAATCCTGACAAAAGGTATCCCAAAGGTTGCTTGTAGCATACTCATCCAGATGGTTAAGGTGAGCAGCACCCAGAATCTCCAACCAGCCATTTACATCAGAATGTAAAAGCTCCAGATATGATTGAGTGGTAGGGGTTGGAGGGTTGACAGTGAACCTGGAGTTGGGAAGAACAATACTATAGGGATTAGGTGTTCTGGTGGGAAAGGGGTGTGAGAGAGATGAAGAAATATCTGATGGATGGGTTGAAGGAGAGGAGATATCAGATGGTGAAGAAAGTGGTTCCGTGAGGATGAATGAGGAGGAAGAGGTGGTGAAGGTCTTTGAAGAGGGAGGTGAATGAGGGGTACCGTCAAGGGAGGTGATCCTTACTCTTTTCGGTTTGGTTTCTGGATCAGCAGTTGCCTTTCTCTTTTGTTTCCGATCATTATCTTGATTCCCAGAGCTTGACGATGGATTCATGATGAAGTTGCAGATATTGGAAACTGCTAGGGTTTATGATATGAAAGAGAGAGAACGAAAAAGAAACTGTATGCAAAGTGAGAGAAATATAGGAGGGAAAAGAAACGTTTGAAGAATATAAAAAGAAAACTGAAAGAGAGTTAATGATGAAAAGCATTTAATGTTACGTGACGTGAGGAGAGATAATAATGACAAAGGACGTGATTTGCACAGTTACCTAAGTAGACGTCCCCTCAACTGCACGCACGCTTGTCCAGGAGTAGTGAACACGTGTTTACCATCTGGATAGCCAGTTACAGCTGTTTTGTTTTTAAAGAGATTCTGAATCACTTTAGACAATGAAACGTTAGTAAAAACTGAATCACAATTCTAATTGATTTCAATCAGAACTTCTTAAAAACAATTTCATTTCAGAAGATACCCATTCATAAGAACTTCTTATCTTCTCATTCTGGGCTTATTTCTGAAGCCCCATCTTGTACCTATTGTTTTGAATCCACCTGGTCTAGGAACAAGATCCCAAACATCATTCCTTGTAAACTGATTCAGTTCTTCTTGCATAGCAATTATCCAGTCTGGATCTTCTAGAGCATGATCAACAGAAGTTGGCTCGATCAAAGATACAAGACCTAATTGACAATCTGCATTGTTCTTAAGGAATGCTCTTGTTCTGATTGGATCATCCTTCTTTCCAAGAATGACATCTTCTGAATGACCAGAGATGAGTCTGGATGATCTTCTGACAGATGGTTCTTCAGAAATGCTTAGGTTCTCCAGAGAAGCTGATACTTGATCTTCAGATTCTTTGCTTCTGAGAAGCTCTGCTTCTGATGCGTTGCTTCTTGGCTCAACAACTTCTGATATATCAATATCCCAATCTGCAAAATTATCAAACTGCTTTGGTTTTTCAGAACCAAGCTTATCATCAAACCTGATATTGATTGATTCTTCTACAATCAATGTTTCAGTATTGTATACTCTGTAGCCTTTTGAGCGTTCAGAATATCCAAGAAGGAAACATTTTTGTGCTTTGGAATCAAACTTACCAAGATGATCTTTAGTGTTCAGAATAAAGCATACACATCCAAAAGGATGGAAATATGAAATGTTGGGCTTTCTATTCTTCCACAATTCATAAGGAGTCTTATTTAGAATAGGTCTGATAGAGATTCTATTCTGAATATAGCATGCAGTGTTTATTGCTTCTGCCCAGAAATACTTAGCCATATTGGTTTCATTGATCATGGTTCTGGCCATTTCTTGCAGAGTCCTATTCTTTCGTTCTACAACCCCATTTTGCTGTGGAGTTCTAGGACAAGAGAAATCATGGGCAATACCATTTTCTTTGAAGAATTCTTCAAAGGATCTGTTCTCAAATTCACCACCATGATCACTTCTAACCTTTATGATTTTACACTCTTTTTCAGATTGAATCTGAATGCAGAAATCAAAGAACACTGAATGAGTCTCATCCTTGTGTTTCAAGAATTTTACCCATGTCCAGCGGCTATAATCATCTACGATGACTAATCCATATTTCTTCCCTCTGACAGATGCTGTTTTGACTGGGCCAAACAGATCAATGTGCAAGAGTTCTAATGGCCTTGAGGTAGAAACAACATTCTTGGACTTGAATGCAGGTTTGGAGAACTTACCCTTCTGACATGCTTCACAAAGAGCATCCGATTTGAATTTCAGATTAGGGAGTCCTCTGACCAGATTCAGTTTGTTAATCTGAGAAATCTTTCTCAAACTAGCATGACCTAATCTTCTGTGCCAGACCCACTGCTCTTCAGAAACAGACATAAGACAAGTCACCTTCTGACTCATAAGATCTTGCAGATCTGTCTTATAAATGTTGTTCTTCCTCTTGCCTGTAAATAGGAATGAGCCATCCTTCTGATTTACAGCCTTGCAAGACTCTTGATTAAAGATTATATCATAACCATTGTCACTCATTTGACTGATAGATAAGAGGTTATGTGTTAAACCTTCTACAAGAAGTACATTAGAAATGGAAGGAGAGTTACCAGACTTTATAGTTCCAGAGCCAATTATCTTGCCCTTCTGATCTCCTCCAAACTTGACTTCTCCTCCAGACTTAAGCACCAGGTCTTGGAACATAGACCTTCTTCCTGTCATGTGTCGTGAGCATCCAGAGTCCAGGTACCATGACATGTTGTGCTTTGTCCTTTTTGCAGTCAAGGATATCTGCAATAGGAATAATCTTATCCTTAGGTACCCACATTTTCTTGGGTCCTTTCTTGTTAGATTTTCTCAAGTTCTGATTGAACTTGGGTTTAACATTGTAAGCAATAGGAGGAACAGCATGATAATTTTTAATGTGAGTTTCATGATATTTCCTAGGTTGTGTCACATGCCTTTTGGTGTGTGTTATGTGAAAACTTTGAGCATGTGAAGTGTGCCTAATATCATGGGAGTGGCCATACTTGAACTGATCATACAATGGCTTGTATGTGAATTTCATTTCATCAACAGGTTCAAGTTTGTATGGGGTTTCACCCTCAAAACCAATGCCAACTCTTTTGTTTCCAGACACAGCATATATCATAGAAGCTAGCTGACTTCTGCCAATACTTCTAGATAAGAACTTCCTGAAACTTAAATCATATTCTTTCAGAATATGGTTTAGACTAGGAGTGGATTTTTCTGAATCAGAAGGAGATCCAACATTATTGGATAATTTTAAAATTTTTTCTTTTAATTCAGAATTCTCCAACTCAAGCTTCTTTGTTTCAAATTCAAATAGCTTTTTCAGCTTTTTGTATTTGAGACTAATCTGAGACTTGAGTTCCAGAAGTTCAGTTAGACCGGAAACTAACTCATCTCTAGTAAGTTCAGAAAATACCTCTTCAGAATCTGATTCTGATGTAGATTCTGATCCGTCATCTTCTGTCGCCATCAGCGCACAGTTGGCCTGCTCATCTTCAGAGTCTGAATCATCTTCTGACTCATCCCAGGTTGCCATAAGACCTTTCTTCTTATGAAACATCTTCTTGGGATTTTCCTTCTGAAGATTTGGACATTCATTCTTGAAGTGTCCAGGCTCATTGCATTCATAGCACATGACCTTCTTCTTGTCAAATCTTCTGTCATCAGAAGATTCTACACGTTCAAATTTCTTTGAACTTCTGAAGCCTCTGAACTTCCTTTGCTTGGTCTTCCAGAGTTGATTTAGCCTTCTGGAGATCAAGGACAGTTCATCTTCTTCTTCAGATTCTGATTCTTCAGGATCTTCTTCTCTAGCCTGAAAAGCGTTAGTGCATTTCTTGATATTGGATTTTAATGCAATAGACTTACCTTTCTTTTGAGGCTCATTTGCGTCCAGCTCTATTTCATGGCTTCTCAAGGCACTGATAAGCTCTTCCAGAGAAACTTCATTCAGATTCTTTGCAATCTTGAATGCAGTCACCGTAGGACCCCATCTTCTGGGTAAGCTTCTGATGATCTTCTTTACGTGATCAGCCTTGGTGTATCCCTTGTCAAGAACTCTCAATCCAGCAGTAAGAGTTTGAAATCTTGAAAACATCTTTTCAATGTCTTCATCATCCTCCATCTTGAAGGCTTCATACTTCTGGATTAAAGCTAGAGCTTTAGTCTCCTTGACTTGAGCATTTCCTTCATGAGTCATTTTCAAGGACTCATATATGTCATAGGCCGTTTCCCTGTTAGATATCTTCTCATACTCAGCATGAGAGATAGCATTCAGCAAAACAGTTTTGCATTTATGATGATTCCTGAAAAGCTTCTTCTGATCATCATTCATTTCTTGCCTTGTCAGCTTTACGCCTCTGGCATTTACTGGATGTTTGTAACCATCCATCAGAAGATCCCATAGATCACCATCTAGACCAAGAAAGTAACTTTCCAGTTTATCTTTCCAGTATTCAAAGTTTTCACCATCAAATACCGGCGGTCTAGTATAACCATTGTTACCGTTGTATTGCTCAGCAGAGCCAGATGTAGATGTAGGTGTAGACTTTTCACTTTCATCAACCATCTTTTACTGCAGCGTTTTTCTCTTCCTGAATCTTTTCTAAACACGGTTAAGTGCTTGCACCTTAGAACCGGCGCTCTGATGCCAATTGAAGGATAGAAAAACACTTAGAAAGGGGGGGGTTTGAATAAGTGTAGCTTTAAAAACTTGACAGATAAAAATAAATTGCACAGATATTTTTATCCTGGTTCGTTGTTAACTAAACTACTCCAGTCCACCCCCGCAGAGATGATTTACCTCAACTGAGGATTTAATCCACTAATCGCACGGATTACAATGGTTTTCCACTTAGTCAGCAACTAAGTCTTCCAGAGTCTTCTGATCACACACTGATCACTCCAGGAACAACTGCTTAGATACCCTCTAAGACTTTTCTAGAGTATACTGATCCACACGATCACTCTAGTTACAACCTGCTTAGATAACCTCTAAGACTTCCTAGAGTATTCTGATCCACACGATCACTCTAGTTCCTTACAACTTAATGTAATCAATTCTAAGAGTATTACAAATGCTTCTTAAAAGCTATAATCACAAACTGTGATATTTCTCTTAACGTTTAAGCTTAATCTCACTAATATATTACAACAGCAATGTAGTGAGCTTTGATGAAGATGAAGATTCTGAGCTTTGAATTTGAACAGAGTTTCAGCAAGTTAATAGGCGTTGTTTTGTTCAGGATCGTTTTCCTTGCTTCTCATCAGAACTTCATATTTATAGGCGTTGGAGAAGATGACCGTTGAGTGCATTTAATGCTTTGCGTGTTCCGTACAGCATCGCATTTAATGTTATACGCTTTTGTCAACTACCTCGAGCCTTGTTCACGCTGTGTCTACTGACGTAGCCTTTAGTAGCTTTTAACGTTCCTTTTGTCAGTCAGCGTAGCTTGCCACTTGTACTTCCTTCTGATCTGATGTTTGTGAATACAACGTTTGAATATCATCAGAGTCAAACAGCTTGGTGCATAGCATCTTCTGATCTTCTGACCTTGAAGTGCTTCTGAGCGTGATACCATCAGAACTTCAGTGCTTCTGTTCTCTTGTTCTTCTGATGCTTCCATAGACCCATGTTCTGATTCTGCTTCGACCATCTTCTGATGTCTTGCCAGACCATGTTCTGATGTTGCATGCTGAACCATTTGAGACAAAGCTTCTGAGCGCTGAATTATGCATACTCTTTATATATTTCCTGAAAAGGAAATTGCATTGGATTAGAGTACCATATTATCTTAAGCAAAATTCATATTATTGTTATCATCAAAACTAAGATAATTGATCAGAACAAATCTTGTTCTAACAGGAACAAGATTGCAAGTACGTCGTAATCAACGTGATACAGTGATAGAACGCTCCGGTTCGGGAATTGGCAGCACTAAGTCTTCACTTCAAGAGCGAGTACTTGGCATGCACAAAGGGAATTGGAAATATTGAGTTTGTCTTAGTCTCTACAACGTAACAGTTAATTACGATTATCGACTAAATTAGTCCCCGGCAACGGCGCCAAAATATTGATCGCGACAAAATGGGGTATGTCTGTGATTATGACTGCAAGTGCACAGTCTATCGCGTAGTTTTAAAAGATATCGAACCCACAGGGACTAAGAATCGACCTAATGTAGTTAATCGCTACTACGTAAATCTAAGGCTAATATTTGATTGATTATGATCAGACGGGGAAGTAAAAGGAATATTATTGAATTAAATAAGCGAGAATATAATCGGTATGTAATGGTCGGACTTCGGGGATCTAGTAAACTATCGACGTGAATCGTAATTTAAAATACTCTTTCTGTAGAAATCACTTGTTTAAAAACCTTCCTCTCACACTCTCGTGTTTATTGATTATGATCTCATTATTAAACCTAAGTGAGCACGCTCGCTGTATCAAATAAAGTTTAAAATGATTTTTGAAAACCAATAAAGTCTAATTAACCTTAAAGCGCTCTCGCTGTGTTTAAGGTTAATGTTCAATTCCTATTGTCAAGTTAAAATATCAAACTCTCGTTTTTATTGGTCCTAACTTCTATTGTTTTTAACTCTCGTTACAAAATGGTTGAATTAAGCATTAGAAATTAATACCAGATAAATAAATTTCATTAATAAAAATATATCGATAGTGTTACTCGATTCCCTCGGTTATGTGACCTTACATACCGACAAAAAGTATTTAGCCGGATATTATTTAAATAGACGGATCAGAATAAGCATAGCAGATAAATAATATTCCGGGCATAATTCTAATAACTAACATAAACAGACAATAATAATTTAAAGCAATTAAATGAACCTGAATTAATATAGCAAGACTGAATATTGAAATAGAGCAGCACTGGTTCTTGAATCCGGTACTGAAATTAAGTTCTTGAAAATAAATCTGACGCTAAAACTAAAACTAAATCTGAAGCTAACAAAGAAAAATTAATCGCAATAGTATTTCCGGTGTGGAAATCTCTTGCCGGAAGTGGGTAGGAAACAAAAAGCAGAACTTGAAAATAGCAGAAAAACTAAAGTGACGGCGGTAGGTTAAACTTCGTAACCCTCTCAATTAATCTTGATGGGTATTTATAGAGCTGCCTCAGATTCTTGTTCTGGAGTTTATTTCGTCTCTGTTGCTGTTCTTTCGGAGGAGAAAATGGCGGAGCGTGAAAACAGAGTCTTCTGGGCTTGGGTGTGTGACTAACATCACACACTAGTATTTAAGGGGGGTGCCGAACGGCGTGAAGGGGGGGTGCCGACCGGCAAGGACTTCAATGTGCCCTCCGTCACGTGCTTGAATTCCTCTTGCGCGTTGGGCTAGTTTTGTGTTCTGGGCCTTTGCTTCTTCAATTTGCACCTCCTCATTTAAATTTCATTTTAAGCAATTCTTCTTCATTTTAGCTCCTTTTTCCGATTGTTTCTTTTGCGAGCTCTGATTAAATAAATTCCTGAAAACAAATAGAAATACCGGCATAATACAAAATAAAATAATAAAATCAAAATAAAATAGAATAATAATGCATATAAATTAAGCTAAATATACGATACGTTTTCGTGTTATCAAACCCCCAAACCTAAGATCTCTGTTTATTTTATTAGTTTTGATTTTAAAAAACTTATTTGGGTTTTATTTCGCTCTTTTTCCCATTTCCTTTGGAAACAATAAAGCGCGGTGGCTACTTGTCATACCCCAAAATTTGCCCGATCAGATCTATATCTTTTAATTCATCAAGGGTCAAAATTAAGAGTCATGGGGTTTGACATTCCTATTGTCAAACCCGCCCTCTTATAAAATATCCTGAGAAATAAATGGGGTGCGATTAACAGGTGTTTCAAGGGTTTCATCATTTGTTAATATTATTTTCCTTTTACTAACATTTGCATATTTTTGGATTATTATTAGTAATTTTTATTACTTCTAACTATTAGTATTTAATATTATTAATTTTATTATTAATATTAATATTAATATTAGGTGATATTATTATTAATATTATCTAGGGTTATTATTATAGAATTTGTATATATTATTATTAACTATTATTATTATTAATTAGTATTAGTTATTATTAGGATTATTATCAGTAAATATTATTATTAACTATTATTATTACTACTAATTTTAATTATTAGGATTTTTTATTATTATTATTATGTTATTTATATATATTTTATCTAATTGGGCAATAGGCCCATTAGGGATAAAAAAAACCCTAAACTTGAACATTATTAATAGAGAGTTTTTTTACATTAGAGGGGATTGGCCGAAAAGAAAGAAAAAAGAAAACGAAAAAAACTTGTAAAAAAGAAGGAGCAAATCGTGAAACACAGGAGAAGGAACGGTTTTGGTTCATACGAAGCCAAGCATCAGATTTGACTCGGTGGAATTTCTGAAACAAAAATCGATCTTCATCATCAACCAAAACGTTCTGAAACATAGAACTGTTTTCACACTTTTATCTCAAATATTTTCGATTTCAATTTGTTCATAAACGCATTATAAATCATGTTTGAGGGTATAATTGTATTCATAATCTAGTTTGCAAACTATCTGGGCTGTTTAATTTGATTTTCGGTGCAGATTGAAGAATCCACCATTGTTAGGTCGGTGAAGCTTTGAATTGGGGCTTCACAAACCAGGTGAAATCAAGGGGGTCATTGGATTCGTGGGGTTATATGTACCTTGACTGTATTATTATATCGGGTTTATTAGTGTTTATTAGCAGGTTGAGAGGGGAAAAAGCATACAGCCGCAAATAAGGAGACTGTAGCTATAAGTCTGTGCAAGAAACGAAGAAGAAGGACTACAGCGTCGCGCGTCCTTTTTTTATTTATTTTTGCTCGCTTATTTTATCATATATTATCGTATGGGATCATAGTTTTGACAGCAAAATAGCGTGGCTCATATGGCTAATGCGTTTCCTTTGCAACCAGTGGAGCGCCGGTTTGATACTCGGCTCCGACAACTATTTTTGTTTATTTGTTTAGGACTGACATGCTGCAAGATCTGGTGCCGCCAATGTATTCACACCCACCATACATCTTCAATTACAACCAGTGGATGAATAGATTGCCAGATCTAATGTACATCAAAATGCAGGACCACCATAGATCCTCAAGAGCGCGCTGTACAAGATTACTACCCAGGTTTCATATAATTTTTTATTTTTATTTTATTATTTGAATATTTAGGTTAATATTAACTAATATTATTTAGTTTGATTAATTAATTTAATTAGGATTAGGATAATAAAATTAGGATTAGGCTTTAGGATTAGGATATTTTCTCCGATTATTCGATTATTTCGATTATTCATTTAATGGATTTAATTAATTTTAATTATTTATAAATCACAAAAACCCTAGATAGGTTATACATATTAGGGTTTGCCCAATCCCACTACCACTTGGCAAAAAATATTAATTCAATTGATTCAAGATTAATTTAATTTTCTCCTCAAACCGACTAAATCTATTAGTCGTAGTAGACGAGAAATAATCTTTTTAATTATTTAATAATTTAATTAATTCTTAAATAATTCTCTCCTCGACCCGACTAAAGCTATTAGTCGCATTAGACGAGAGATAAAAGAATAAAACATTAACGTTAATTCTCTCCTCGACCCGACTAAATCTATTAGTCGCTTTAGACGAGAGATAAAAAATACATAAAATCCAAAACACATTTAATTTGCTGCCCGCGACGATCAATCTATCGATCTGAGTAACCAGCAATGCCCCTTAATCCATTAGCTATACTGACCAAATCTATTGGTCATCGCATCTAACGGTGCCATATCAAATCAGGGTTGTATGCCAAATCTTAAAACACACTAAACCACGACACTACGGAGTTTCAACTCTTCAACACTGCGATGTTCAAAACTACGATAAGGTAATTCAAAATACCTTCGAACTTCGCGTTTCAACAACTACGATAGGCCAATCAAAAAACCTTCAAACCACCTCCATACTAATTCAAAGGCGTACAACCCTGTGCCCGAACTACGTTGACTCTGATTCTCCCTAAGGAGATACGTAGGCACTTGGATAACCAAGGCGAGTCCCCCTTCCTAAAATATCAATTTTTCCCCTATTCACTTTCTTAGCTATTAAACCTCAATATTTTAGCCATAAAACCGTTACCCTAGATTCAAAGCCAATAGGAAAGGGTTGAGGGATGCCTAACACCTTCCCTCGACCTGATTATAATAACTTACCCCGAATCTCTTAACTGCGTAGGGTTTCCTATTCGCCCTTCAAAATAGGTGGCGACTCTAAAAGCTTATTTTTAGGGCAGGTTGCTACAGCTGGCGACTCTGCTGGGGAAATATCATTAATGGTGAATTATTATGCTCCTAGGTTTTGGCAGGGTTTAGGTTTTTGGCGAAATCTTTAGGATTTGGCTTATTTGCCAAAATTAGGGTTTGGATTAGGATTTAGGTTTTCACTTTTTTATTTAAATATTTAATTTTTCTTTAATTATTTATTTATTTATAATTTCCGTTTACAATCATTATCTACAACAATTTAAATGAATATTTGTCTACGTTAATATTTATTGTTGTACTGCACTCTTGGAGCTACAAATGGCAGGATTTGGGGACCAGGTTCTTATAAATATTTAAATTCAATTTAATTTATTTATTTATTTACGGTTTTTTTACAGTAATTTTCATAGTAATTTAAATAAGTGCTTATTTAAATGCTTACTTATTTTACTGTAAATTTCGGGGATATATAAATTGCTGTTAAACCTAAGCGTGGGAATTATAATTAAGACCAGAGGGGAACTACATTGCCTACGAGTCTTGTTATAATTCCACTCAGAGTGGGTTGAATATCCGGAAAGGTGTGATACGAGGCTTGACCTTGTTGAGGGCTGGACTTGGTATTTGGCTGATCTCTCTGGGAACCTACCCCTAAAACTCGAACCTCATGGATAAATGAGTTGTTCTAAAATCCAAAGAGACAAAAAGTCTCGGCGGCTACGAACGACCCCATGAGACCTTCTAGAACATACCAATGAGAAGGGTAGGCACCCTAAGCCGTTACGTCGAACCTATGAACCTAGGGCTTATGTGCTTACGTGCTTACGTGCTTATTATATATGCAATTTATATACTGCAAATGCCTTGCGTTTAATCTCTGCAGGTATTCCTACGCGTTCCCTGGCCCACAGGGACTCTATTTCCAAGACCGTGTCCTTCCCACGAAGGGCACCTTCATTTATGCACGTTGATTGGCCTCCCGATGGCCATGAGACCTAGTGACTGTCATGAACGGTCACTCCGCGCCTACATCTACGCACTCCCTAACCTGTAGGGAGTTTCCTTTTATATCCTTGTACTCTTACAACTATGTGTCCTTCCCACGAAGGACATCTTCGTTTACGCACGTCGATTGGCCTCTCGATGGCCATGCGATTCAGTGACTGTCTTGAACGGTCACCCAGTGCTTACAGTTACGCGTTCCCTAGCCTGTAGGGATTCTATTTCTAAAAAAACCACATCCCTCATATGAAGGACAACTTCATTAGCATGCGTTCGATTGGCCTCTCGATGGCTATGAGATCTAGTGACTGTCCTGAACGGTCACTCCATGCTAGTTCCTGCGCACCCTCTAACTTGTGGGGTTTTGGATTTCTATCTATACATCTTGCATCCATCGCCAATAGGGATTTCACTTCGTCCATATCGTCCTTAGATAGATTGCGTTCCGCATAGAGAACCTTCCCACGAGGGACAACTTTATTGGTACACGTTGATTGGCCTCTCGATGGCCATGACATTTGGTGACTGTCTTGAACGGTCACCAGCCGCTACCTTCTGCATACTCTCGAATCTAAGGGATTTCCCTTAGCATGTCATAACATTTATCCTGCAAAGATTCCACAAGGGTCTAATGTCGCCTCTAAGGCTATCCCTAGGATCATATGTTACACGTCTGCATTGCATACACGGAGTTATAATATAAGGAGTCTCTCGCGTACGCATGCATTCGCATTTTCATGCATTCATACATTTACATTCGCATCTTCACCCGCATCCGCACCTACCGCGCTAGCCGATTTCCCGAGACTCACAAAAAAAAATCAAAAGGATCGTAGACTATAGAGAAAGGAGGATAAATTATCGAGAACGAACTTGGTCTCACAAGGAGGAAAAAGTATGCCTTTCGTCATGCCATATGTCCATGCCTCGTCATAACAGGATCATAAATATAACAAAGGTTATCATCGAGCAAGGATTAGTTCAACAAAGAGTTCCCTCATAAATACACTCAAGATGTATCTAGTCATAAAGGGGTTCATCTTAGAACATATCAAACTTACAGGGATGCTCTACGATAACCTGGGGGCAAGGATTAGTCCAACTGGGGTAAAATCCTAAACAAAGATGCATAACTACGATGGAGAGAAGGCGACGTGTGTTAACCCCACACCAAGGGGCAAAAGGGTCATAGGTTTTCCTCATCAATCTACGAACTCCGAAGATTGCGAATGGTGTGACATTATCCTTAGAAAAAGCAAAAGAGGTTTGACATGTCCAAGAAGAACTCGAGGTTACCCTTCACTTCTACGAGTTCATCAACTAAGGAATAAAACAAGGTCAACGGATCTATAAAGGAGATTGTCCCTAGGATCAATAGGTGTTTATCATGTCAGAATTTCAACCCCTATGATCGCTAAGTGTTACTCAGGATAAAAGTTGTACCTTCAGATTAGCAATTCTAATGGGATGACCATGCAGGTTTTGGATTCGATTCATTCGCTCGCTACTACGACTTTCCAGTCGCACACTTCTATTTTTAGGATTATTAACAAACTTAAGGGAGAATGACGAATACAAATAACTAAGTCCAGCTAAACATATGCTTTCAAGGTAAGACCGAGCCGAGGATGTACAGGCATTGTTTCAATTCCCAAACAATGGAGATATAAGGATGTTAATCCCTCGTCACCCCCTCGAGCCAGGAGTTGGAGCTTTTTTTTCTACTTTTCAAATAAACCTTGATTTTAACCAGGGGCAGGGTAGATTTCGATTAATTCAATGGTGTATTTTGGTTGTCAAGAGAATCAGTCAATCCAAGTAAGGTTCAGGCATATCTTCTTCCTCGCATTCATCCAAGATTGAGGAAGCTATGTAGATAACATTCACAAAGTCTTCTTCCTCATTACATCATTCAAGATCGAGGAAGTATCAAAGGCGAAATTTACAAATCAAAATCAACATGGCAGTTGCAACATTCAATATCCAAGGATCAAATCTCAAAAGGAGAAAAAATGCCCGCTAAGTCAAAATGGAAAATTCCACAAAAGAAAACAAAAATGACTTAGGCAAAAATTAGGGCACCCCGATGGATCAAACTCAAAGCAATTGGTTCATGCAAAAATAAGGGATAAAAACAAAGGTGAAATACAAAGGATAAACTTGTGACTGCTAAATCATCAAGGCTTGGATCTCTACGACATTTTTTTTCAATGCTTGGATCTCTACTAAGGCTTCTGCTCAACATCAAAACTGAAACGATTCTCTTGCAAACAAAGCACATCCATTGGATTAGGCGAATTTTAGGTTTGGAGAACATCAAGGAGAAAGGGGTGGGATGAATAAAATTTTGAGCCTTATATCCATTGTTTCTTAAAACATGAACCAGGCCAAGTTACAACAGTTAAAAGTCCTAATTGAGGCAAGGTTAACCACGAAAGCATATTAAGCAGGATTTTGTTATACCGACTCCTAGGTTTGTTAAAACTTTTTCTAATCACTACGCTTCTCCAAGCATTCATTTCTAATCATCCAGTCCTAACTCATAACGGACTTCGATTTCAAAACTTGCATACGCATCGCATTGGGGTTACTTCTCAAAAGGTACAAGATCATCTACGAACATACACTTAGCAGTCAAGGAGATCTCGAAATGGGTTAATCAAAGGTGATCCTTTTCTAATAAAGACCTTTGCACGGGGGGAACCACATCTAGAGGGTTCTCCTAAACAGGGGCAAAAATTCAAGGATCGCAGGGGCATGCAATCAAACATCCTATTAACTAGGGGCAATCTTCCTAAAGGTTCAATCGACCTGGGGCACACCTCGAAGCAATAACAAACAGGAGCATGTCAAACATGGGAAGAATTCAAACTAAAAGGATAGAGCACTATGGATAACCCTCCATATCCTGGAAATCAAGGGCATACCCTTCAATCTAAGCGTCGAAGCATATGACGAGGATATTTCCCGGGGCACTTCCCTCATGACTTGGAGATCATAGGCATCTTTTTCCTACTAAGCATTGGGGCATTGGATATCAAATCCATAAAGGAAACCTCAAAGAGGTTAAAGGCGTGGCTAAAGGCGTGGAGTATTTCAAAAAGCCAAACTGGGGCAATGGATATCAAGTCCATAAGGCGCACAACAAAAGAAAAAGGTGTTTTCACACTTTACAACATCAGACAAATCTTTCTCCTAACTACGATCTTCAAAATTCAAAAAAAAAAGGATTGGGAAGTCGCACAAGCATCACACCCCGCCTTATCAGACAACCCTACAACATTAGCGAAATATATACGCTTTGGTTATCAACAACCTATCATTGGAGCATCGTGCAAATACATACAAATCATGCATTGCATACATTGGTGGAGACATTACACCATACCTTTTAGGTAGTCTTCTTTAAGACGAATTGACATTCCTTTTCTAAAGAACCTTTTCAGGTAGTCTTCTTTAAGACATTATGTTTTTAAGAACCTTTCCAGGTAGTCTTCTTTAAGACATTATTTTTCTAAGAATCTTTTCAGGTAGTCTTCTTTAAGACATTATTTTTCTAAGAACCTTTTTAGGCAGTCTTCTCTAAGACAATCACCGTCATTTTTCAAGAACCTTTTTAGGTAGTCTTCTTTAAGACATTCTAAGAACCTTTTTAGGTAGTACTTCTCTAAGACAATCATCGTCATTCGCAATAACCTTTTCAGGTAGTCTTCTTTAAGACAAATCTTACGATCCTTTCTAAGAACCTTTTTAGGTAGTCTTTTTAAGACATTCTTTTTCTAAGAACCTTTCTAGGCAGTCTGCTCTAAGACAATCATCGCTATTTCTAAGAACCTTTTAGGTAGTCTTCTTTAAGACATTCACTTTCTAAGAACCTTTTTAGGTAGTCTTTTTTAAGACATCTTTCAGCCTTTTCAGGTAGTCTTCTTTAAGACATTCCTTATCCTTTTCTAAAAAAAAAAACCTTTCCAGGTAGTCTTCCTCAATACAAATTTTATCCTTTCTAAGAACCTCTTCGGGTAGTCTTCTTTAAGAAAAATCTTCATATCCACTCCATAAACCTTTTCAGGTAGTCTTATAGAAGACATTACTTCGTTTCCATTCGTTACATCAATCAACATATACAGAAGCATAAGCATTATCCACATACATAAACATTACAAAGCCATCATAAGCATAGTCATGGTATAGGTGCAAGCATGGAGTAAACAAGTTCAACGGCTTCAATCTTGGGATTAACATCAGCATCAGCTAGTGCATTCACATACTACAAAGCCTAGTTGCCGACCCTCGAGTCGTGAGTCTCCAACCCTCATGTTGTGATAGGTGTCTTCCGACCCTCGAGTCGTGAATGTCCGACCCTCGAGTCGTGAGTTTCTAAACATATCGTTTCCTTTCCGACCCTTGAGTCGTGAATATTTGACATGCTATTTTCTCCGACCCTCGAGTCGTGAGTCTCCAAACAGGTGAATCTTTTTCATGCAGGTAAGTTTTCTAGAACTATAGCAAATGATTACTCTTATGCAGGTACGCTTGTCAGAACCATGGCAGGTAATTCCTTTGGTGCAGGTGAAATTTGTCCAAACCAGGGCAAATGATCCAAATGGTGTAGGTGAAATTTGTCCGAACCAGGGCAAATGATCCAAATGGTGTAGGTGAAATTTGTCCGAACCAGGGCAAATGATCCAAATGGTGTAGGTGAAATTTGTCCGAACCAGGGCAAATGATCCAAATGGTGTAGGTAAAGTTTGTCCGAACCAGGACAAATGATCCTATTGGTGCAGGTGAGTTTGCGATAACCCTCGCAAATGATCCTAATGGTGCAGGTGAGTTTGCTATAACCCTAGCAAATTATCCTAATGGTGCAGGTAAGTTTGCTATAACCCTAGCAAATAATCCTAATGGTGCAGGTGAGTTTGCTATAACCCTAGCAAATTATCCTATTGGTGCAGGTGAGTTTGCGATAACCCTCGCAAATTATCCTAACGGTGCAGGTGAGTTTGCGATAACCCTCGCAAATTATCCTAACGGTGCAGGTGAGTTTGCTATAACCCTAGCAAATTATCCTAATGGTGCAGGTAAGCTTGTTAGAATCATAACAAGTGATCCCTCTTACAAGTCCTCGCTATGTAAGACTCAGGCTTTAGCAGGACGATTCTTTTCTCTCAAAGGGGTTTCACCAAAGAGTCTACAACAAGATTTTCAAAGGTTTATTCAATTGGGTTTATCACGTGAGTCCCTCGGTAGTGATATTCTCCAAAACATTATCAATAACCAACAAAGGTTTTATTTTTCTTTTTCAATATTTACTAACATACTTCAACTAACACAACTACAATCATGCATCATTCAACTAACATACCCCATTCATACATAATGCATATACATACATCGCTCTCATTTATTTTGAGAAGTTCACTGCATCATACATCGCATGCATCATAACATTGCATAAAATTCAGGTTACCTTTCTAGGTCGTGCTACAATCGAAACACAGTGATTCCTTTCGAAAGCATCTGCTTCGCATTCGAAAGAGAGGGGTATTTACCTTGGGTGGCATCTGTAAGCCCATCTCCCATGGAATTTCTTCCCAACAAAGGCAAATTTCAGGGCATTTCAGTGTTCAATCATCTTCTACCATTAGATTACGATAGGCAGACGTGCCTATCCGACTCTTCATGTTTAAGAAGATTGAACAGGGGCAGCTGTCATACCCCAAAATTTGCCCGATCAGATCTATATCTTTTAATTCATCAAGGGTCAAAATTAAGAGTCATGGGGTTTAACATTCCTATTGTCAAACCCGCCCTCTTATAAAATATCCTGAGAAATAAATGGGGTGCGATTAACAAGTGTTTCAAGGGTTTCATCATTTGTTAATATTATTTTCCTTTTACTAACATTTGCATTTTTTTGGATTATTATTAGTAATTTTTATTACTTCTAACTATTAGTATTTAATATTATTAATTTTATTATTAATATTAATATTAATATTAGGTGATATTATTATTAATATTATCTAGGGTTATTATTATAGAATTTGTATATATTATTATTAACTATTATTATTATTAATTAGTATTAGTTATTATTAGGATTATTATCAGTAAATATTATTATTAACTATTATTATTACTACTAATTTTAATTATTAGGATTTTTTATTATTATTATTATGTTATTTATATATATTTTAGCTAATTGGGCAATAGGCCCATTAGGGATAAAAAAAAAACCCTAAACTTGAACATTATTAATAGAGAGTTTTTTTACATTAGAGGGGATTGGCCGAAAAGAAAGAAAAAAGAAAACGAAAAAAACTTGTAAAAAAGAAGGAGCAAATCGTGAAACACAGGAGAAGGAACGGTTTTGGTTCATACGAAGCCAAGCATCAGATTTGACTCGGTGGAATTTCTGAAACAAAAATCGATCTTCATCATCAACCAAAACGTTCTGAAACATAGAACTGTTTTCACACTTTTATCTCAAATATTTTCGATTTCAATTTGTTCATAAACGCATTATAAATCATGTTTGAGGGTATAATTGTATTCATAATCTAGTTTGCAAACTATCTGGGCTGTTTAATTTGATTTTCGGTGCAGATTGAAGAATCCACCATTGTTAGGTCGGTGAAGCTTTGAATTGGGGCTTCACAAACCAGGTGAAATCAAGGGGGTCATTGGATTCGTGGGGTTATATGTACCTTGACTGTATTATTATATCGGGTTTATTAGTGTTTATTAGCAGGTTGAGAGGGGAAAAAGCATACTGTAACAGCCCGAATTTAATTAACTGACTAATTAAATTAAATAAAGATTTATTTACTTAATTTGGACGAAGTTTGATAATTAATTGGATCGTCAGTGTTATTAAGAAACATGTTCGGGTTATTGAGTGAAGTTGGAATTTATTCTGTTAATTGAAGAATTAATAAAGTGAAATATGTAGATAAATAATATTAGAAATAATATTGTTATCGGATTTTTTATTTAATTGAGATAAAGTCGGATTTAATTGGATTAATTGGAAAATAATATTAAGGGTAATAATATTATTTGTTGGAGCATAATCATTTATTTGACTACTATATTTTATGATTGGGCCTAATTAGTTAGGAAGTGGAATTATTTGGGTAAGCCCAATATAATAAATAAAGATAGAAAGAGAGAAAATGAGGAGTAGAAGAATCATTAGTTCATTTTGCTGGTTTGAAGAAATAGAAGTGGAGGAGAGGAACAAGAAGAGGAAAGCTAGGGTTTTGGAGGAGAAATCAAGAGGTAAGGGGGAGAATCCCTAATCATTGTGGGCTAGTATAATGGGGTAATGGGTAGGTTAATATATTTATATTTGCCTATAGATAAATCCTATAAAATGTGTGTTTGTTTGATTTCTATTTTACTATGCTGAAAACTGTTGAGAAATTGGATTTTAATGCTGGGAACAAACACCCTTGTGTTCACATCTCCTTGAAAACGAAATGGAGAGAAAGAGGTATAGGTCACGAATGACATCACTACATGGTGATGATGACCGAAGGCGGTTGTCGTTAGGCTGGCAGCGTACCGTGACTCACCTCTTCCTTGCTTTATTTCATTCATGATTTAGTTGCTAATGCTTGCTTCCCCTTGAACAATTAAAAAACGTGGGCCCTACTACCCTTACCATATGAACATGATACTGATGTCAATTATTGAATCCAAGTGGAAATGAGTTACCAATGTAAGTATGAGATGGAACATACCACCTGTCATAATCCAAGTGGAATACGTGAGACCACCACCCTTAATTCTTTTATATGGAAAATGCTACTAATGCTAGTGTTTAGACTAAATGGCAATGTAATACAAGCACACACTGTAGAGCATACTAATGGAAAGAATGAGATATATTCACCTGGCTTACTGTAGCGTGGTTCTATGAGAATGAATTAGTGTGTTTCTTTTTTTATGCCCTGTTTTGCTAGTATATGGCTGCTACTAATTGGCTATTAGGTAGATGAAACAATGACCACATGAAACATGAAAACACATCACAATTATTAAATGAGAAATGTTGCTATTTGATTATTATTATTGGTTAAAGAAAAATGTGAACACCATAACTTACTTCATTGATAGAATGACTAATGCTACTAGCTTTATATATGTTTTAGAATAAAACATGGAGACCAATATATTAGTGATAGGAGGTGTTACTGTGCTAGCCATTTTATTCAATTGAAAATATGAGCTACCATCTTACTTATTGATGGAGATATATGATGAACATATATATTAGTTAATAAAAATGGATATGTTTCTTTGATTATTTTAAAGTTGAAACTTCTATGTGTAGTTAGATAGTATACTCATAATGACTTCTTAATTTATTATGAAAAAGAATAAATGCTGTATAATTGATAAATTATGAGTTAGCATGTGATCGTATTAATTCTAGTGCTACTTGGAATGGTGGACTGAAAATTGTGTGTTGGCTATTATATGTGAATAATGCTTATGTGATGAGAATGTTGTGTACAATATTGTGGATAATTCATTGAGTGAATTATTGTGATATGCTAAATATTAAGATGGTAGAGATGATCTTAATTGCATATGGTTGATTAACATTGTACATACATTCATATCATGGATGCCTTGAAACAAAGGTGGTTTGCTTTGAAACATAAGCGAGGCTTAGATTCTAAAGTGAATCGGAAGCGGTAAACTATATGTTTACGTTTGGTGGGCTTTGGTCTTGTCCGGATCGGAAGCGTGGCTTGGATTCTAGATATTGAATCGGAAAGCGGTGAAACTTTGGGTTCACAATTCGGTACCACATGCATAGCGTCACATATCTTGCATTGAGTCACATTAAAATTATGCGATAATTGAGTATGTGAAGTTGATGTAGTTGTGATATGTGTATGAGTTGATAATTGAAACGAGTGAAGTTTGAATACATATTTGATTCGATGTGTGAATATGTGAGAATTATGATTGTGTACTTAATTGGGAATATAATAGTAGAATTGAAATATTATATTATTGAAGCTTGTTGTATACTCGATAACATGTGAATTATGTGTTGATTTCTATTATATATTCCGTTTTACATACTATGACTAATTACTTGAAGTATTGATTTAACCATTGTATTCTGTTATACTTTCTTCATAATGGTTCGTATTCTCACCCTTCTGTTTTAATGTTGCCCTCGTTTGGCGACATGCAGGTTCTAGAGTTTAGTAGCTCGTGCGTGATCTAGCCGGAGAGTCTTCCGTGTTTGTTGGAGATTAGGTAGTGAGTCGATGCTCTGGTCATGTAACACTGGGTAGACTAGTCGTGTTGAACTCATGTTTCTATTATGTTTTATGTATTATGTTTATGACTTGAGAACTTGTTATTTGGCTACTTGTTATTTGAGAGGCTTTCAAGCCAAATATTCTGATTTTGATTTATTTTATGTTGAGATGACTATTGAGATATGATCATGGTATGGGACATGAATCATTTTATGAAATACATGAGCATTTTAGTATTTTCCGCTGTGAATGCATATTCTGTGTGAATTGTAATCAAATGTTTAGGTGTTATTTGAAATGACCAGGTGTATCGTATATTGTAGATAAATGCTGTCGGTTTTTAAAAGTTTTTAATTTTTGAAAACGTCGATGTGACGCCCTTTTGAATTATATGCATGCTTATTCTCTGATTATATGCTTATATATTTTGGGTTATAAAAGGGGTGTTACATTAGTGGTATCAGAGCATGGTCGACCAGTTGGTCAAGGTTATTGTCGCGGGCGAAAAATCGTTTTGTTCCTCTTTTTGTGGATGAGACACCTGATGCCTTCTTTGGGCTCGAGTGCTCAAAAAAAATGATTTTTCTTTTGTATCGACCAAACTTTTTATTGTTTCCAAAAGAGGAAAAGGAAAAAAACTGCAATAACCTAAAAGTGGGGGAAGAGATCTTGGGTAAGAGGGTTGGTTATACGAAGGGAAGGTATTAGCACCCAACGTATCTATAGTACTCTATAGGTTTCTTTGCTTTGTTTTTCATTCCATGTTATTGAGAGATTCTTGTGAAATAGGTGGGACCTAAGGTGTTTGTTTGATTATGCTCGCAAAGATCATCGCGATCCTCTGCATACATATCCCTTAGAGGGAATCAGAGCATCTGTAGCTCGGGGTCTACGGGTGCTAAGGTTTGAATGGTTTGAGGGAGAAGTTTTGCTCGCCAAGGATATGACCTTGTGCCTACGTATTCTCAAAGGGATGTTGAGAAAGTCAGAGCAATCGTAGTTCCCACTTATGCTAGTGGAAGCAAAGGAAAATAGACAAATGTCGTCTAAATGCTAGATGTATCTAATCTATATCATCACATACATCTGTTTGATTTTTGTTTGAAAATCTTTTCATTATAAGCCCGGGGCCATGCCACTTAGGGTGCTTAGAATGATAAAGATGTTTTTGTTTGTTTAACCAGCCTTGTGGCAAAAGTTTCAATGAAGTCAGCCTTGTGACAAAAACTTTGATTAATCAGCCAGCCTCGTGGCAAAAGTTTCAATGAAGTCAGCCTTGTGACAAAAACTTTGATTAATCATCCAGTACGGTGGTAAAACAGTTTGATTGATTAGCCAGCCTTGTGGCAAAAAAAGTTTGATTGATTGATTGTTTGATTGTTTGTGATGATATAGAAGAGATACTCCTAGCATAGAGATGAAAAATGTCTAATCTCCTAGGGTATTTGTGTTTTGGATATTGTGGATGCTTATAAGAAGCCCGTGGGTCCTTGTACGAAGCCCAAGAGGAGGCTATCCGAGGGTCCTTGCATTGTAAGCCCAAGAGGAGGCTATGGGAGGGACAATCCAGGGTCCTTGCATTGTAAGCCCAAGAGGAGGCTATGGGAGGGTCACTCGTTTGTACAAAGCCCAAGGGGAGGCATGGTATAGTTGGTTTGAGCTCTTAGAGCGATTTCACCGGGAAACCATACTCTATGTCCTAACCTAAACTAGTGGAGATTCTTTGCACGAAGCCCAATAGGAGGCTATGGGGAACCTAGTGTTGTACTAAGTTGAACAAGCATATAACACAATCACAAGTATGAACAAGTATGAACAAACATGAACAAGTACATGAACAAATATGAACAGTTATACATATATGACAAAGTGTGTGTATATAATGGAGTTTATGAAGGAAATATACCTGTAAGCATGATCCATTTGTATACACAGGGCTCGGGACTCACACTCGGGGAGAGGTCCACTTGAGTTTATTCAACAGTTATGTAAACAGGTATTTACAAGGGCTCGGGACTTATACCTACATGGAGGCCCATGATATTTTTTTGGGAAGATTTAAAGAAACCTTCATTTTTGGTTTGTATTTCAAAGTTAAAAAAATCAAACTGATCGAGATATGTACAAAAGGCGTACAATGAAATACCTAATTTCATGTACTGGAGTGGGTATGTACAAAAGGGCTTGGGGCTTATACCTACATGGAGGCCCATGGTATATTGAAAAGTTTTGAAGTTTTGTTGTTTTGAAAATGATTTGAAAATTGTTTTGAAAAGATTTTGTTTTGAAGAAGTTTTATTGTTTTGAAAACTGTACAAAAGGAAAAAGGAGTGGGTCTTATACTCTCTAATATTCGAGAGGCCCCACTGTTTTGAAAAACAATGGGTGATTTGAAAGTGAATTGATTACCGTTGTGAAAACAGTTGATTGAGTTTTAGGCTTACCTCGAAGAATGAGAAAATTGGATTTCTGAGTTTGAGGTGTTACCGTGATCTTCAAGTGATGTGCTTGGAATAAATTAGGATCTCAACAGATATTAAGCATCCACACCAGCAGAAGAGAATATCGAATAAGCTCACAGCTTTCAGCATTCCATGATCACCCAATAATTGTTTATGGAATTCTACTGCAAATGGGAGACCAAACAAACAGACAAAACAGAGAACAACAGAGAAGTAATCTCGAAGTCTCGGATGAAGTTAGAAAATTCAAGTGATATAATCAAATAAAAATGATTAACTACACAAGATAATATAAAAATATCAAATTCAAACAAAATTAATTTAAGAAGAAGATATTTTTTGTAGTTTTTTCATGAAAAGAGAAAATAATTAGAAACACAAAATTAAATATGTATCTAATGTATCTTTTTTGTTGTTTTGATAAGAATTAAAAAAACACACTTATACACATATGAAAATATTAAAAGAAAACTTTTAATCTTAAAAAAACATATTTTTTGTCATTTTTAATAAGGATTAAAATAAAATGCTTAGTATTTCTATATGAAAATTTATTAAAGAAAATTAGAAGAGAATTAATTAAAAATACTAGATGAATGGGCCAGGAGGTGTTGAAAAACAAATTGGGGGTGCAGCCCAAAATTGACTTAAGCTGAAAATAATTATAAAAAAAAAGAATGGGCCGGACCGGGTCGGGTCAAGGTGACCCGGATCCGCCCATGTTTTAAACAAATGGGTTGGAAAACCCTAACAAACAAAAGAAAGAGGCAGCGCCTCATTTCATCATCCTCACTTGTTCTTACGAGTTCTGTTTCTGAGAAAAGAAAAAAAAACACCAAACCTATGAACTCTCTCCGCTCCGAAGCTCATGGTCTACTCGCTGAACAAAAAACAACAGCAACAGCCCTCTCTCTCGCAACAAACATCTCGCGGTTCTCTCTCAATCATGATCAATGACAACTCGGTTTCTCTCCCTCATGGTGAACAACAACGAAATCTTATCTCTCGGTTTGTTCTTACTTGCAGTAACAACAAAAAAGTAACTTGTTGTCTCTCTCAATCGGTACTCGCCTCTCACTCTTAGAATCAACAGCGACAAGCTTTTTCCTTGGATTCGCGGTTTGAACAACAACAACACAGTCACTCTCTCTCACTCGCGATTCTCGCTCAAGTTCTATTTCGATTGCTCACTCTCGCCGCGAACAACAATATTTACAGCAAAAACTTCTCTCTCGGTTTTCTCACGGCAGAGTATGGGGAAGAGCTTTCAGAGGTTCTTGCCAAGAACAAACCTTATTCTGATTTCACAGGTATGTTTCAATTTCAATTTTTTTCTCTTTTTACAAGTTAGCAACAAATGTTTATGCCCTCTGTATTTTCGGTTTTGAGACTGTTCATAAAATCCATATACTCACAGCAATTATTGAAAACAATATTAGGAGCTAGATGTGCGATTGATTTACCTGCGGCAAGGAGGTTTTTGCCGATTTTGATGTTGAGGTATGTGCTTGCTCCTTCTGCTTCTGAGTTATTGTTGCGCAATTCTGAACCTTGAATTATTGTTGTGATGCTGAATTTTTGCTGCTACTGCGTAACTTTGAACCGCTATTTGTTGTTGTGTTGCTGAATTTTTGGATTGGTGCTTTGTGAAATTGTTGTGTGTTGATTCTTGCAACTTTGAATTAATTGTTAACTTTTGCTGTTGCTTCTGTGTTTTTGTTTTGTTCACTTACAAAAAATTCAACCTCTATGTTTTTGATTTTTCAGTTATGCACAAGAATAACATATTTGTAGTAATGATTAAACAATAATATTGAGAGTAAGAATGAAATCGACTTACCTACGGCGAGGAGGGTTTCGCCGGATTATTGTTGAAGCTACGCCTCGAATTCTTTATTGTTACTAACAACCTTGGATTGTTACTAACAATTTTCCTAACAACTTTGCTTGTTGTAGGATCCTTTGATGAAGATGAAGCCACCTCTCTTTGGATTGTGGGAGACTTTGGATATTAAGGAGACTTGAAGATGATCTTCAAGTGGAAACCTTCCACCAAGGTATGAACTATTTCTTCACCCTTTTTCAAACTATGGAACTTTGAAAATTATGAAAAGAGAGAAGTGAGAAAGCTAGTAGTATAGTAGCTTTGGTGTGTTTTTCTTCAATGAGAGAACTTCCTATTTATAGGCAAAGTTAAGGGCATGTTTGGATGATAATAAACTTGATATCCAAGTTTCAATCATTGCAAGAATATTCTTTGAGATATTTCTTATGACATGATCTATGCAAGTGGACATGAAATATCTCTTTGATTTCTCTTTGAATTATTTCTTTTTTTGAATTATTTCTTTTGCTAAATACACACCCTTTTTGTTTTGACTTGGGCTTTTGAATATTTTGTTGAACTTTTTGCTAATCTCACCCTTCTTGTTTCTTTTTCCATGTGACATGAGCATTCTTGATGAAAGCATGAAGAAATTCGATTTTGAAAAATGAAGACTTTGAAGATTGAAGAATTCAAGAAAGCATTGCATTTTCTTTCTTTTCTTGTAATTCCAATTTATTCCAACTTTAGATTGTATGAACTTTGAATGGAATTTTGAAATGATGCAATTCTTGAACTTTAGATAAAGTCCATTTGTAACTCATTTGGAAATTTGGAACTTTGTAAAGAATGAACTTCATTTTTGAATGTTTGAATTTCCTTTAAAAATCCTTGAATGAAGTTGTATGAACCATGAATATTGGATATTCTTGAATGAAAAATCCTTGAAGTAATGTGAAGAATGTTCTTGCACCAATGAACTTTTAATTCTTGAATTTATGGTTTTAGAACCATACTTGAAGCAATTCTTTCAAAATGAACTCAAAATGGATAATGTCTTCTCTTTTTTTCAAACCTTGAAGAAATCCTTATGTATGATTTTGAACTTGTTCTAAATTCCAAGCAATCCATGTGAAACACTTTCTTTCATCAATGACCAATCCACATGCCAATTCTTTGAACAAATTCCAAACTAATCTCTTGAATCGCACAAATTGAAAATGGCACACTTCAAATGAACACAAATTGATGACTATGGATCTTGAATTGAGATGCAATTTCCATGGGATATTGTCATAGGGATTATTTGAGGATGATTGAAACCTTTGATTGACTTCCTGGGGATTTTTAGGGTTTCCCAAATGTGATCCCTGATTTCAGTCCCTGATAGTTCAAAACCCTGATCCTGATGACTTTGAAATTTCACTGTTGATCAATCCTTGTGTAAGAGATGTTCTGAGCCAATGGATTAGGTCAAAATGATGTACTTGGGGTCTTGAGGTCATGTCCCAAGTCATTAGGTCAAATCCTGAGCAAAAGTCAGGAGTGTGTTGTCTTCAGTCAAAACCCTAATTCAGTCGATTCAAAGCTGTTGAGCTTGTTGAAATGAATTTCTGAGGACCAAATGTTGATTGGTTATGAAGATGATTCATTTGAGATGAAGGGAGAACAAAACCCTAATTGATTGTTACTTGTACTGATGAGTGATTTCCTGATTAAATCCTGCTGAGCACAAGTAACAAACACAAGCTATGCAATTTGTTAGAGATGCAAATGATGCATATGCAAATGATATGAGGTGGTATCTTAGGTCAAAAATTGGGGTATGACAGATGCCCCTATTTAAGTTTCTTCAACCTGAGACATGAAGATTGAAAATCTTTATTTTGATAGGGTGGAAGAGACTTAAATATCAAAAGACGCAAATTTTGGACCTAAGATACCAAAATTGCGGATGATGCAAGGATATCTTTACCGAGGGAATATCAAAACTGACTCCGCTGGGGAAAAGAGGTTGGGAAGGATGTCTCAATCCGTTTTTAGGAAGAGAATCCGTTTTATCGGGAAAGCAAGTGTATGCTTCACCTGGGAATGATAGCTTTGTAAGAAAAGCTTACCTATCGACATTATCGACTATCAGCATGGGGATAGACTTGTTTAATAATGCGAAGGTGAAAGGTATGAAACTGTGTTACCGACTATCAGCATGGTGATAGACTTGACAAGGTAAAAAGAGTTTCAAAGGTTCGGTTAATATTACCGACTATCAGCATGGTGATAGACATGTTTAATAATATAACCAGAACAAAAAGGTTACCGACTACCAGCCTCGTGATAGCGGTTTTGAAGACATGATCAATTATCAGCCGAGTGATAAAATGATTCTGGAGACTTTGCTAGGGAAATTACTGGTTATTCAGCCTTGTGAACAGTAATAAGGCCCTGATCGTCAAATGATCTTCATGATTGATTTCCTGAAGAGGAAAATCTTTTGAAAGAGACATAAGCTGCTCGGATGATGAGGCTATTGCTTATTGTCTATTTTTTCACGACCCTGTTTGGGGAATCGGAATTTGAATCTGGTAAAGACAAAGTTCTAACCAAGAATGAATTGGAAAGAAACAGTCAAACAAGACTTTGTTCCCATGAGGAATGAACTCAAATAGGGATTTTCTCCTTTGTTTTGAGAGGAAAAACTAAAGAAACCTTCTTCCACGAGGAATGATCTCAGTGGGGAACTGGAGAAAGAAAATTTTATTTCTGCTTATGGGTGACAACCTATTGGAGAGATGACACGCCCATACCCGTTTCTTTTTTTTCTCTTCTTTTTTTTCTTCTTCTTTTTTTTTTTTTTTTTTTTTTTTTTTTGAGGATAAATATATCCTAAACAAGTAAGTATTGAAAAATGCAAGAATGCATAAATGATGCAAATATGTATGAATGATGAATGTCATGAATGTAGCATGCATGCTGACGAAACTGACAGACAATGAAGTATATACTGGAGAAGGACCGACGTCGCAATACAACCAGATACTTGGCAAATGTTCTTCAACACGGTGTAGATAACACAGGTGATGAATGGTGTTGCGTGCTTTAAACTTCTCTGGGGAAGATGAGCATCTTTTCTCATTGAGATGGAAGAACCTCTTCACTGGAGATGGAAAATCTTCGTTACTGGGGATAAAAGACCTTCTTCACTGGGGATAGAAGAGCTTCTTTACTGGGGATAGAAGAGCTTCTTTACTGGGGATAGAAGAGCTTCTTTACTGGGGATAGAAGAGCTTCTTTACCTCGAGGGATAATTGCTTCAAGAATTCTTTTCTGGGACAAGAATACCGTTGTCTCAACAATTTTTCAGGGAGAATCCTTTTGTTCATCCTGTGGAGACGACTGCTGATGTTCCTTCCGTTGTTCACAACTCAAAGGAAAATTTCGCTTTTATTTTGAAAAAGAAAAGTGAAGTAAATTCATTTAAAACTTATTTTTTCTTTTTTTTTTTGTTTCAAAAGCGAATAACATAATTAAAGCGTCATTTTGCAAGCTGAAAGAAATTAAAGATTGCAAACAAATGGGCACAAGGCTCAAATTTATTTAAGAGGATGGTAATCAGCTAAAGGCGTGATTCCATGGAGTATTTACAAAAGTTGGAAATGGTAATTATGCGGAAAAGGCTACATTGAAAGCAATAACCACTATTCCCTAAATAACTTTGAGTTCCAACTGTGCTTGTCGCTTCAGATTTGGCGATAATTTGATTGAAGATCCTTTGATGAAGTACAAACTCTTCAGGTGACGAAGTATGGACTGATGTAGTTACTTTGTCATAAATCCCTAATTTTTGCCTAGATTGCCCTTTCAGGTTTTCAATCTACCAGGATGAATTTTTCTGTTTATTGTCTCTAATTTTTGCCTGGACCGCCCTTTCAGGTTTTTAGTCCACCGAGACGCTCATTTTTGCCTAAGTCGCCCTTTGCGGGTTTTCAACTTACCGAGCTGTTCTTTTGTATTTTTTAGACAAAGTATTTCTTGACTGCATCAGCATTCACAGGATGCGGTAGTTCATCACCATCCATGGTTGCAAGAGTCATGGCGCCGCCAGAAAATGTTCTTTTGACAACATACGGGCCTTCGTAATTAGGAGACCATTTGCCCCTAGAATCTGGTTGAAAAGACAAGATCTTTTTAAGCACGAGGTCGCCTTCTTGAAATTCACGAGGTCGAACCTTTTTGTTGAAGGCTTGTTTCATCCTTGCTTGGTATAACTGTCCATGGCATAGAGCAGTCATACGTTTTTCTTCGATTAAGTTCAACTGATCGTATCTGCTTTGACACCATTCAGCCTCTGATAACTTGGTCTCCATGAGGACTCTCATTGATGGGATTTCAACCTCTACGGGGAGCACAGCTTCCATGCCGTATACTAGAGAGAAAGGGGTTGCCCCTGTTGAAGTACGCACTGAAGTACGGTACCCATGTAAAGCAAATGGCAGCATTTCATGCCAGTCTTTGTAAGTGACGACCATTTTCTGGACGATCTTTTTAATGTTCTTGTTGGCAGCTTCAACGGCGCCGTTCATTTTCGGTCTGTAAGGAGAAGAGTTATGATGCTCAATCTTGACTTCCTCACACAGTTCTTTCATCATCTTGTTGTTCAAGTTTGAACCATTGTCAGTAATGATCTTGCTGGGAACACCATATCGGCAAATGATGTTATTCTTGATAAACCTCACAACCACTTGTCTTGTAACATTGGCGTAAGATGCTGCTTCGACCCATTTGGTGAAGTAATCAATTGCTACCAAGATGAAACGATGACCGTTTGAAGCTTTTGGTTCGATCATTCCAATCATGTCGATCCCCCACATGGAAAAAGGCCATGGAGATGAGAGAACGTTGAGTAGAGTCGGTGGCACATGGATCTTATCTGCGTAGATCTGGCACTTGTGACATCTCTTCACGTGTTTACAACAATCAGATTCCATTGTCAACCAATAGTATCCTGCTCTTAAGATTTTCTTGGACATCGCATGCCCATTTGAATGAGTTCCAAAGGACCCTTCATGCACTTCATGCATTAACATGTCTGCTTCGTGTCTATCCACGCATCTGAGCAAAACCATGTCGAAGTTTCTTTTGTATAGCACATCTCCATTCAGGAAGAAACTGCCAGAAAGTCTCCTTAGAGTTTTCTTATCTTTGTTTGATGCCCCAAGCGGGTACTCTTGAGTTTGAAGGAAGCGTTTGATGTCGTGGAACCACGGTTTATCATCGATGACTGCTTCAGTTGCAAACACATAGGCGGGCCTTTCAAGGCGCATAATTCTGACTGTAGGCATATCGTTCCAGTGACTGACTTTGAACATGGAAGATAGAGTAGCCAAGGCGTCTGCCATTCGATTCTGATCTCGAGGTATATGATGCAATTCAACCTTGTTGAAGAAAGTCAACAGACGTCTTGCATAATCTCTGTAAGGAATCAAACCAGGGTGATAAGTTTCCCACTTGTCTTTGATCTGGTTGATCACGAGGGCTGAATCTCCATATATGTCCAGGATCTTGATCCTTAAGTCAATGGCTTCTTCGAGACCCATGATACAAGCTTCATATTCTGCGATGTTGTTGGTGCAATCAAATAGCAATCTGGCGGAGAATGGGATATGAGTACCCTTGGGAGTGATGATGATTGCCCCAATTCCATTGCCAAAAGCGTTTACTGCTCCATCAAAAATTAGGCCCCATCTTGATCCAGGCTCAGGACCTTCTTCAGGTAACGGTTCGTCACAATCTTTCATTTTCAAGTACAAGACATCTTCGTCAGGAAAGTCAAACTTGAGAGATTGATATTCATTGATTGGTTGATGCGCCAAATGATCGGCGAGAATGCTTCCTTTGACCGCTTTTTGAGCACGGTACTCAATGTCATATTCGGATAACAGCATTTGCCATCGGGCAATCCTTCCTGTTAAGGCGGGCTTTTCAAAGACATACTTGATCGGATCCATTTTGGAGATTAACCAAGTAGTATTGTTGATCATGTATTGGCGAAGACGTTTTGAAGCCCAAGCCAAAGCACAACACGTTTTTTCGAGCACGGAGTAACGAGACTCACAATCTGTGAATTTCTTACTCAGGTAATAGATGGCATGCTCCTTCTTACCGGTTTCATCTTGCTGTCCAAGCATACAACCCATGGATTCTTCTAACACAGTAAGGTACATGATTAATGGTCTTCCTTCAACTGGAGGAATCAGTATTGGTGGTTCTAACAGGTACTCTTTGATACTATCGAACGCTTTCTGGCAATCTTCAGTCCATACAACCCCTTGATCTTTGCGGAGAAGCTTGAAAATTGGCCCACAAGTAGCAGTCATTTGAGATATAAATCTGGAGATATAGTTCAATCGTCCGAGAAATCCTCTTACTTGCTTTTCAGTCTTTGGTGCAGGCATCTCTTGAATAGCTCTGACTTTGTCGGGATCTACTTCAATACCTCTTTGGCTGACAATGAAACCCAAGAGTTTTCCAGATCTAACCCCAAAAGTACATTTGTTAGGATTCAAGCGGAGCTGATATTTCCTTAATCGTTGAAACAACTTCAAAAGGTATTCAATATGTTCTTCTTCTGTGCTGGACTTGGCTATCATGTCGTCCACATAAACTTCTATTTCTTTATGCATCATGTCATGAAAGAGAGTAGTCATTGCCCTTTGGTAAGTTGCGCCTGCATTCTTTAATCCAAATGGCATCACTTTGTAGCAAAATGTACCCCATGGGGTGATGAAAGATGTCTTCTCCATGTCTTCAGGAGCCATCTTAATCTGATTATAACCGGAGAACCCGTCCATGAAGGAAAAGACGTTGAACTTAGCGGTGTTATCAACCAGCATGTCAATATGTGGTAATGGAAAGTCATCTTTTGGACTGGCCTTATTCAAGTCACGGTAGTCAACACACATTCTGACTTTGCCATCTTTCTTCGGAACTGGCACTATGTTAGCCAACCATTGAGGATACTCAGAGGTGACAAGAAAACCTGCGTCGAGTCGCTTTTGAACTTCCACTTTGATCTTGTTAGCCATATCAGGGTGAGTCCTTCGCAATTTCTGCTTAACCGGCGGACATTCTGGCTTCAATGGCAAGTAATGCTGAACAATATTGGTATCCAACCCAGGCATGTCTTGGTAGGACCACGCAAACACGTCAACATATTCTTTGAGAAGGTCTGTCAACTTACTCTTGATATTAGTATCAAGCAGCGATCCAATGGTCACTTCTTTTTTGTCTTCTTCAGAACCCAAGTTGATTTTTTCTAAAGGCTCTTTGTGAGGCAGAATGGCTCTTTCCTCGTGCTTAAGTAATCGAGAGATCTCGTCCGGGATCTCCTCTTCTTCCTCTTCTTCGGCTTCGAACACAGGAAACTCAAAGTTGGGAGAGGGCATAGGGTTATTGCATTCAATGGGTTTATCAATAGTAAATCTGCACATGTGATTTATATTTATTTCAGAAAATTTATGAATGCAGGAGTGTATGCAGAGATTTTTTTTGAAAAAGTTTTTTTTTTTTATTTTGGTTTTTTAGGATTACCATTTCCAGAAAAAAGCAAAAAATAAAACATATAATGTAGGGAATTCAAAATGACACTTTATTTATGATTCATTTTTGAAACAAAGCCCTAAACACAAACTCATTTGCCTTGGGCAGGACAAAGAGGGAAACTTTTAAAACAAAGCCCTATACACAAAGTTATTTGGGCGGAACATTTAAAAGCAAAGCCCTATAAAACATCTCTCTGCTTTGGGCAAGGCAGGAGGTCAAAATAACAGCGAGGTGATTACTTTGAGCGGCGAACAACATTCGGAACGTCGACAGCTTTCCAGTAGCAACGAACTCCTCTGTGTATTATGTATTCAGGAAAATTCTCCTCAAAATTATCTTCAGTATTGACATTGACTGCTGGTCGAGCAGGATTTGAAGGTCCTGGTTTGTCAACCTTGTTCTTTGTAGAGTTGAAACGGTCTTCTTCTACTTCTTGAAGAGCATAAGACGAGTCACAATCTTCAGAATTTTCAGGGTGTATTTCCCAGTCTTCAGGATGAAGAGACTCATTGTCAGAGACACTTTCTGAGTCAGTTGCGGGACCATCTTCCCCTTCATCTTCAAAAATGGCATTTATGTGATAATAACCACCTTCAGGATTGTTAACCTTGGCAGATGCATTGAATCCGAAATCTCCAGTAATTTCAGGCTGCTGAGAAAATTGACAGGGCTGATAAACCTCTTCTGGTTGACTATTATATTCAAAGGAATCTCCCCATCCAGTTGGTTGGATATCCTCAATCGCAATCTTGTAACTTTCAGGTGCAGTATATTTCACCATATAATCATATTTCCCACTTGGTTGTCCCAAGGTATCCCAGACCTCTGCAGGAATAGGCTCAGTTTCTTTGCCTTTGGATTTCTCTAAAGGAGGATATGGTTCTTCCTGAGATATGTATCCTGAGTCATTGAGATAACATTTCCATTCTTCTTCAGTATCGGATAGACCTTCTTCGATACATTCTTCGATAAGGACATTAACCTCTTGAGGAATTGGGTTAAGGAATCCTCCACTAATGAATGTTTCTTTGATCGGACGAAGGGTTTCATCCTTCTTGGTGCAGTTTGAGAATGTTGGTGAACATCCGAGTCCTGCTCTAGTTTCATTCTTGGTAGGGATCACAACTTGCCCCCAGCCAGTGGTAGTTCCATCTTTCACTACTTTTACCGCCTCTTTGTAAGAAGAGATCGATGCTTTCTTCTTGGAAGATTCGTCTTCTAAAGAGAGACCTTGGAACTGCGTTCCTTCCACATCATCAGCACTAATGAAAGAGAAATTGGATAAGTGGCTCACCATCAAAGCTTGTTCTCCACTTATCGTTACCAATTTTCCATTTGTTACAAACTTTAACTTTTGGTGGAGCGTAGAAGTTACTGCCCCTGCTTCATGGATCCATGGTCGTCCTAACAGACAGCTATAAGCAGCTTGAATGTCCATGACCTGGAAGGTGATTTGAAATGTATGTGGACCAATTGTCATGGGAAGGTTGACTTCGCCAATAACAGATTTTCGCGATCCATCAAATGCTTTGACAACCACACCACTGAACTTCATAGGCATTCCTTGGTAAGACAAGCGAGCAAGAGTCGTCTTTGGCATCACATTCAAGGAAGATCCGGTGTCTACCAACACATTAGACAAAGAATCTGACTGACAATTCATAGAAATGTGCAAAGCAAGATTGTGATTTTTACCCTCCTCGGGGAGTTCTTCATCACAGAAGCTTAAATTGTTACAAGCTGTTATGTTGGCTATTATCCCATCAAAATGGTCAACAGTCACATCATGGTCTACAAAAGCTTGATCCAAAACTCTCATCAGGGCTTCCCTGTGGGCTTCTGAATTCAACAGCAATGAAAGTATTGAGATCTTTGAAGGAGTCTGCATAAGCTGATCCACAATCTTGTATTCACTTCTTTTGATAAGCTTCAAAATTTCATCAAAGTCAGGATTGACATTGGTTCCACTGGACTGACCAACATCAGTGTTTGTATTACTAACAGGAGTTTCCACAGGGTTCCCCACTGGTGTATTCACAGGATTTTGCCCGGATGCAGGAGCAACAGGCTGTTTCGGAGGTAGCGGAGTATACACACGTCCACTTCTTGTTACACGACTTACATCAGCAATGTTTTCAACAGATGAAAGAGTAGGTAAAGGAACTTCTTGTCCATCCTTTATCATTGTTGCATTGTAGTTGTATGGAACTGCCTTGTCAGAGTCATAAGGAACAGGTCCAGGTAGACAGATGATCAAAGGAGCAATAGGAACCTTCGGCTTGTTGTAAGTAACTTCCATGCGCTCAGGCATGTTGAAATGAGGAACGATGACGTTAACTGTAGGCATTTCCGAGTTGATATCTGAGACTAAAAGCTCATGCGGATAACATCCTATCATGTTAACTTCATTTTCATCCCTATTTCTGTAGATCTCAATAGTACCATTATCCAACAGTACTTGGAGATCTCTTCTCACAATCGAACACCCGTGAGGATCCACACAACATATTCTACAGGAACCGTATTGATGCTGGTGAAAATTCGGCCCCCGACAAAGAGTAGCGTGCATTTGTACCAAATCGGCTCTTGAGAAATTGATATTATAGACTCGGTACGGACCAGGACATCCATACACCATGTTTACAACATGCCCTCCATGATTGGGCAGCGGATTTGCTTGCACATTAGGATTCAAATTTCTGAAAGAGAGGAGATTAGATCTAACCAACCTCTGAACTTCATATTTCAAGGCTATGCAATGCTCAAGATCATGGCCAGGTGCTCCTTGATGATAAGGGCATGAGACCTCAGCTTTGTACCACCATGGGAGTTTCTCAGGTACGGGTGGTGGCGCTTTAGTTTGAACAAGACCTCTTTCAATCAAAGCAGGGTACAACTCTGTGTAGGTCATTGGAATTGGATCAAACTGTGGAGCTCTTTGCACACGGTTCTGATTATTGTTAAACTGCTGAACCTGTGGTCGAGGCTGTTGTTGTTGAAATTGCGGGGTAAATCCCGGATTCGGTGCGGTGTTAACGACTGGCGCAATAGCAGCAACCTGTCGTTGACGATTGACGTTTCCTCTTGGCCTCCCTTGGGATACCATGTCGACACTTTGTTCTTTCTTCTTTGGGAAACCACTTCCAAACTTTTTGGTTCCACTCGAAGATCCACCTTCTTTAGTCAGACGTCCGGTTCGGACTCCTTCTTCTAGACGCATCCCCATGTTTACCATTTCGGTGAAATCACTTGGAGCACTAGCAATCATGCGTTCATAATAAAACGGACCGAGAGTATTCAAGAAGATCTTGGTCATCTCTTTCTCTTTTAACGGTGGATTAATCTGAGCAGCAGTTTCTCTCCATCGTTGGGCATACTCTTTGAAAGCTTCATGGTCTTTCTGAGCCATGGATCGAAGCTGATCTCTGTCTGGAGCCATATCCGAGTTATACTTGTATTGTCGGACAAAGGCCTCACCTAGATCATTGAAAGTCCGAATATTGGTGCTATCCAAGCCTGTGTACCACTTCAGTGCGGCACCAGTCAAACTGTCTTGAAAGTAATGGATAAGCAACTGATGATTATCTGCATAAGTTGACATCTTTCTGGCATACATCACAAGATGACTTTGTGGACAAGAACTTCCTTTGTACTTTTCAAAGTCAGGGACCTTGAACTTAGCCGGTATTTGTACACTGGGAACCAAACATAGCTCCTGGGCATTCTTTCCAAACAAATCTTTTCCACGAATAGCCTTGACTTCCAATTGAATCTTGTTAAACTGTTCTTGGAGATCTCCCACAAGACTTCGCTGATTTGTGCTATCACCCTGATCATGATAAATCTCATTGTCTCCGTAAGGAACATTGTGAACCATAGGAGTCGGAACCGTCATAGTGGGTTGAGAAAGTGCCATAGTGACTTGAGAAAAAGTTACCCCCTGATTTGGAGTGAACTGTGAACTTTGTGCAGCAGGCGCTTCAGTTGTGGATGTTTGAACCCCAGAGAAATTATGACGGAAACCTGTACCAAAGCTGAAAGGCGGGCCCCAACCTTCTGGCATGGAGAAAGATGGAATGTTGAATGCAACTGTAGAAACTGGAGTAGTGACTTCAGATGTTACTGTTGCTTGACTATTGGGTGGCGGCGGCTGATTCTGTGCGGCCATCAAGGAGTCAACCAGAGTAGTGAGACTTTCCAACTTTTCCTGAAGAGTGGTCACTGTACCACGAAGCTCAATATTCTCTTGTTCAGAGTTTTCCATTACTCTTCTTCTACTTGAACGAGTATTGTATCTGTGATCTGATTGCGAACGCGGTCGAGAAACTTTGAGACGCGACAGCTTGACGATCTATTGGAGAAAGATCCAAAAGATGAGACTCTATACAACAGACTCGATATGCAGAATGATGTATGCAAAAAAGAAATTTATGATTTTTTCCAAATATTTTAAAGATTATTTCCTTGCAAACATTTGAACACAAACAATTCTTTTATTCATTCATTCATTTTTTTTTATTGCAATAATGGGAAATGTTACAACATTGGAGCGTAGCTCCTTACAAAAGCAAAAAAATAAAAAAAGCTAAACAAATCCTAAACATCTTCATCAGACGAAGAACCAAATGCATTGTGCAGCTTGAGCTTCATGACTTCTTTCCCATAGTGAGCTTTCAATTCGGCCTTTTCGGCTCTCAGCTTGTCAACAACATTCTTCCAATCATCAGGAGTCGGGGCGTTGCTTGTCGAGCCTTCCAGATTTTTCTTGCTTTCTTTGATGTACCTCTTGATTGCAGCGTCTTTCTGACGAATCTTCTCATCTTTACTCATGAGCCATCCATCTTGATAATAGAGAGTTTCTTCGTGATCTTTCACTCTTTTCTTCAACTTTCTATTTTCCACCTCAGTGCTACGAAACTTTTCTTCCCAAGCATCTTTTTCTGTCCTCATTTTAGCCAAAGTGCGTTGGTATTCCTCCATAGCTGGAATGTTGGATCGTTGAGACACTGCAGGAAACATGGGTTTTTCATAAGCATAAGGCATTTGGAACTCCTTGGCTCTTTTCTTTACCCAGCAAGTGTAGGCGTCCATGGCAATGCAATTTCTTTCCTCGCCTTTTTCTTTCCATCGGACGTCGTACCAAGCTCTCATCATTCTTGCTTTCAACTTTTTAGGATTATCCCCTTCTCGGTAGAATTAACCTTCCACTGTGGGACCAACAGGTTTAACTGAATTTGCATACCCGAGTTGTCGTCGGGCTAGGACCGGATTATAGTTAATTCCTCCTTGTGTACCAATGAGGGGTACGTTGGCGAACTCTCCACAACTATCGATGGTTTCTGTACCACAGCGAGCCAAGGTATACCAACGAATATCATTATTAGTAAGAGACATGAGTCTTCGAGGCCAACGCAAGCCTTCTCGGTTTTTCGTGAAAATAGGAGACTCAGGTAAGTGTGAAACAATCCATTTGAACAACAAAGGTGCACAACATACAATGATTCCACCGCCTTGGCGATTCCTATGATGGACAGAGAAATACATGTCACCAAGTAAAGTCGGAACAGGATTTCCAATCAGAAAGATCTTTATGGCATTGATATCAACAAAGTTGTCGACATTGGGAAACAGAACCAACCCATAGATGAGCAAGGCTAGTACAGCTTCAAAGGCTATCATGCTACCAGTTTCGATGAAATCAAAGGCTTTCTTTATTAGGAAGTGTGAGGTTAAACCCGGGAGGTTTCCTTTGGTAGTCCAATTACTCTCTACTTCAGACTTTTTCAAATGGGTACTTGCTGCAATGACGTGTGACTTAGGAATGGCTTCCAAACCATTGAAGGGTATTTTGTCAGACACGGGAATACCCAAAAGATTGGCATATTCTTCCAAGGTCGGTACCAACTGGTAGTCTGGAAAGGTAAAACAACGGTAGACGGGATCATAGAACTGAACCAGAGTTTTGAGAAGTCCTTCATCAACATGAGTGTTCAGAATAGGCAAAAGCTTTCCATAACTTTTCCTAAAATTAGAAGGATCTTGTACAGAAGATGCTAACTCTATCAGTCTTTCTACATCAGGCGCTTTGAAACCGTACTTTTTGGTATACCTTTTTTCCATAACTTAATCCTATAATGTTTGCAAAGAAAATTCTCTAAAATTTTTTGGAAAAATCATGTTTTTTATGGAAAAAAGATGGGTTTTTTAATGAATGTATGAATGCATGGATGCGTGGATGCCACATATTCAAACATGGTGAAACAAACATGGTAACGCAAACAGGGTAACACTAACATGGTATTACAAACATGGTACACAAACATGGTAACGCAAACATGGTAACGCATAGGTTCAAAGGTCCAAAGTCACGAGCATGAGGTCAGAGAACCAAAAATGGGATAGTTCTAGTTAATCACCTGCATGACATGTTCTACTGATACGTCAGAGTCTACATTTTTCTTTCGGATATTACCGGCCTTCCACAATTAAACTCATGAGCCAGTAATATTCTCAAGAAAAACTCGTCTGAGTGTGGTTCTCCGCATGACAACTAATCCAAGTCTTCACCTGAATAGTTTCTGCACCACAACCTAATAAGGCCAGGATGGGTTGGGGTTCTACGGTCTCTCAGCTTCTACAGTTCAATGAAAGTAATAATGTCTTCGCTACGAAACATGCTAAACATATATTACCAACAAGGAACCTCCACTGAGCGGAAGGATTCTCACGTGCGCCTGCACATGACTATACCCTCCACCTAATTTCTTATGTGTACTTAATCCGGGTTAGGATTTGTCCATAATGTATCACTTGTAACAGAACCACGCGAGTAACAGAACCAGAACCACACATATAACAAAAAATGAAGTGAAAAATAAAATAAATAGAAATAACCCTTCCTTTGGAAACAATAAAAAGATGGTCCCCAGTGAAGTCGCCATTTTTCTGTCGCGGGCGAAAAATCGTTTTGTTCCTCTTTTTGTGGATGAGACACCTGATGCCTTCTTTGGGCTCGAGTGCTCAAAAAAAATGATTTTTCTTTTGTATCGACCAAACTTTTTATTGTTTCCAAAAGAGGAAAAGGAAAAAAGCTGCAATAACCTAAAAGTGGGGGAAGAGATCTTGGGTAAGAGGGTTGGTTATACGAAGGGAAGGTATTAGCACCCAACGTATCTATAGTACTCTATAGGTTTCTTTGCTTTGTTTTTCATTCCATGTTATTGAGAGATTCTTGTGAAATAGGTGGGACCTAAGGTGTTTGTTTGATTATGCTCGCAAAGATCATCGCGATCCTCTGCATACATATCCCTTAGAGGGAATCAGAGCATCTGTAGCTCGGGGTCTACGGGTGCTAAGGTTTGAATGGTTTGAGGGAGAAGTTTTGCTCGCCAAGGATATGACCTTGTGCCTACGTATTCTCAAAGGGATGTTGAGAAAGTCAGAGCAATCGTAGTTCCCACTTATGCTAGTGGAAGCAAAGGAAAATAGACAAATGTCGTCTAAATGCTAGATGTATCTAATCTATATCATCACATACATCTGTTTGATTTTTGTTTGAAAATCTTTTCATTATAAGCCCGGGGCCATGCCACTTAGGGTGCTTAGAATGATAAAGATGTTTTTGTTTGTTTAACCAGCCTTGTGGCAAAAGTTTCAATGAAGTCAGCCTTGTGACAAAAACTTTGATTAATCAGCCAGCCTCGTGGCAAAAGTTTCAATGAAGTCAGCCTTGTGACAAAAACTTTGATTAATCATCCAGTACGGTGGTAAAACAGTTTGATTGATTAGCCAGCCTTGTGGCAAAAAAAGTTTGATTGATTGATTGTTTGATTGTTTGTGATGATATAGAAGAGATACTCCTAGCATAGAGATGAAAAATGTCTAATCTCCTAGGGTATTTGTGTTTTGGATATTGGGGATGCTTATAAGAAGCCCGTGGGTCCTTGTACGAAGCCCAAGAGGAGGCTATCCGAGGGTCCTTGCATTGTAAGCCCAAGAGGAGGCTATGGGAGGGACAATCCAGGGTCCTTGCATTGTAAGCCCAAGAGGAGGCTATGGGAGGGTCACTCGTTTGTACAAAGCCCAAGGGGAGGCATGGTATAGTTGGTTTGAGCTCTTAGAGCGATTTCACCGGGAAACCATACTCTATGTCCTAACCTAAACTAGTGGAGATTCTTTGCACGAAGCCCAATAGGAGGCTATGGGGAACCTAGTGTTGTACTAAGTTGAACAAGCATATAACACAATCACAAGTATGAACAAGTATGAACAAACATGAACAAGTACATGAACAGATATGAACAGTTATACATATATGACAAAGTGTGTGTATATAATGGAGTTTATGAAGGAAATATACCTGTAAGCATGATCCATTTGTATACACAGGGCTCGGGACTCACACTCGGGGAGAGGTCCACTTGAGTTTATTCAACAGTTATGTAAACAGGTATTTACAAGGGCTCGGGACTTATACCTACATGGAGGCCCATGATATTTTTTTGGGAAGATTTAAAGAAACCTTCATTTTTGGTTTGTATTTCAAAGTTAAAAAAATCAAACTGATCGAGATATGTACAAAAGGCGTACAATGAAATACCTAATTTCATGTACTGGATTGGGTATGTACAAAAGGGCTTGGGGCTTATACCTACATGGAGGCCCATGGTATATTGAAAAGTTTTGAAGTTTTGTTGTTTTGAAAATGATTTGAAAATTGTTTTGAAAAGATTTTGTTTTGAAGAAGTTTTATTGTTTTGAAAACTGTACAAAAGGAAAAAGGAGTGGGTCTTATACTCTCTAATATTCGAGAGGCCCCACTGTTTTGAAAAACAATGGGTGATTTGAAAGTGAATTGATTACCGTTGTGAAAACAGTTGATTGAGTTTTAGGCTTACCTCGAAGAATGAGAAAATTGGATTTCTGAGTTTGAGGTGTTACCGTGATCTTCAAGTGATGTGCTTGGAATAAATTAGGATCTCAACAGATATTAAGCATCCACACCAGCAGAAGAGAATATCGAATAAGCTCACAGCTTTCAGCATTCCATGATCACCCAATAATTGTTTATGGAATTCTACTGCAAATGGGAGACCAAACAAACAGACAAAACAGAGAACAACAGAGAAGTAATCTCGAAGTCTCGGATGAAGTTAGAAAATTCAAGTGATATAATCAAATAAAAATGATTAACTACACAAGATAATATAAAAATATCAAATTCAAACAAAATTAATTTAAGAAGAAGATATTTTTTGTAGTTTTTTCATGAAAAGAGAAAATAATTAGAAACACAAAATTAAATATGTATCTAATGTATCTTTTTTGTTGTTTTGATAAGAATTAAAAAAACACACTTATACACATATGAAAATATTAAAAGAAAACTTTTAATCTTAAAAAAACATATTTTTTGTCATTTTTAATAAGGATTAAAATAAAATGCTTAGTATTTCTATATGAAAATTTATTAAAGAAAATTAGAAGAGAATTAATTAAAAATACTAGATGAATGGGCCAGGAGGTGTTGAAAAACAAATTGGGGGTGCAGCCCAAAATTGACTTAAGCTGAAAATAATTATAAAAAAAAAAGAATGGGCCGGACCGGGTCGGGTCAAGGTGACCCGGATCCGCCCATGTTTTAAACAAATGGGTTGGAAAACCCTAACAAACAAAAGAAAGAGGCAGCGCCTCATTTCATCATCCTCACTCGTTCTTACGAGTTCTGTTTCTGAGAAAAGAAAAAAAAACACCAAACCTATGAACTCTCTCCGCTCCGAAGCTCATGGTCTACTCGCTGAACAAAAAACAACAGCAACAGCCCTCTCTCTCGCAACAAACATCTCGCGGTTCTCTCTCAATCATGATCAATGACAACTCGGTTTCTCTCCCTCATGGTGAACAACAACGAAATCTTATCTCTCGGTTTGTTCTTACTTGCAGTAACAACAAAAAAGTAACTTGTTGTCTCTCTCAATCGGTACTCGCCTCTCACTCTTAGAATCAACAGCGACAAGCTTTTTCCTTGGATTCGCGGTTTGAACAACAACAACACAGTCACTCTCTCTCACTCGCGATTCTCGCTCAAGTTCTATTTCGATTTCTCACTCTCGCCGCGAACAACAATATTTACAGCAAAAACTTCTCTCTCGGTTTTCTCACGGCAGAGTATGGGGAAGAGCTTTCAGAGGTTCTTGCCAAGAACAAACCTTATTCTGATTTCACAGGTATGTTTCAATTTCAATTTTTTTCTCTTTTTACAAGTTAGCAACAAATGTTTATGCCCTCTGTATTTTCGGTTTTGAGACTGTTCATAAAATCCATATACTCACAGCAATTATTGAAAACAATATTAGGAGCTAGATGTGCGATTGATTTACCTGCGGCAAGGAGGTTTTTGCCGGTTTTGATGTTGAGGTATGTGCTTGCTCCTTCTGCTTCTGAGTTATTGTTGCGCAATTCTGAACCTTGAATTATTGTTGTGATGCTGAATTTTTGCTGCTACTGCGTAACTTTGAACCGCTATTTGTTGTTGTGTTGCTGAATTTTTGGATTGGTGCTTTGTGAAATTGTTGTGTGTTGATTCTTGCAACTTTGAATTAATTGTTAACTTTTGTTGTTGCTTCTGTGTTTTTGTTTTGTTCACTTACAAAAAATTCAACCTCTATGTTTTTGATTTTTCAGTTATGCACAAGAATAACATATTTGTAGTAATGATTAAACAATAATATTGAGAGTAAGAATGAAATCGACTTACCTACGGCGAGGAGGGTTTCGCCGGATTATTGTTGAAGGTACGCCTCGAATTCTTTATTGTTACTAACAACCTTGGATTGTTACTAACAATTTTCCTAACAACTTTGCTTGTTGTAGGATCCTTTGATGAAGATGAAGCCACCTCTCTTTGGATTGTGGGAGACTTTGGATATTAAGGAGACTTGAAGATGATCTTCAAGTGGAAACCTTCCACCAAGGTATGAACTATTTCTTCACCCTTTTTCAAACTATGGAACTTTGAAAATTATGAAAAGAGAGAAGTGAGAAAGCTAGTAGTATAGTAGCTTTGGTGTGTTTTTCTTCAATGAGAGAACTTCCTATTTATAGGCAAAGTTAAGGGCATGTTTGGATGATAATAAACTTGATATCCAAGTTTCAATCATTGCAAGAATATTCTTTGAGATATTTCTTATGACATGATCTATGCAAGTGGACATGAAATATCTCTTTGATTTCTCTTTGAATTATTTCTTTTTTTGAATTATTTCTTTTGCTAAATACACACCCTTTTTGTTTTGACTTGGGCTTTTGAATATTTTGTTGAACTTTTTGCTAATCTCACCCTTCTTGTTTCTTTTTCCATGTGACATGAGCATTCTTGATGAAAGCATGAAGAAATTCGATTTTGAAAAATGAAGACTTTGAAGATTGAAGAATTCAAGAAAGCATTGCATTTTCTTTCTTTTCTTGTAATTCCAATTTATTCCAACTTTAGATTGTATGAACTTTGAATGGAATTTTGAAATGATGCAATTCTTGAACTTTAGATAAAGTCCATTTGTAACTCATTTGGAAATTTGGAACTTTGTAAATAATGAACTTCATTTTTGAATGTTTGAATTTCCTTTAAAAATCCTTGAATGAAGTTGTATGAACCATGAATATTGGATATTCTTGAATGAAAAATCCTTGAAGTAATGTGAAGAATGTTCTTGCACCAATGAACTTTTAATTCTTGAATTTATGGTTTTAGAACCATACTTGAAGCAATTCTTTCAAAATGAACTCAAAATGGATAATGTCTTCTCTTTTTTTCAAACCTTGAAGAAATCCTTATGTATGATTTTGAACTTGTTCTAAATTCCAAGCAATCCATGTGAAACACTTTCTTTCATCAATGACCAATCCACATGCCAATTCTTTGAACAAATTCCAAACTAATCTCTTGAATCGCACAAATTGAAAATGGCACACTTCAAATGAACACAAATTGATGACTATGGATCTTGAATTGAGATGCAATTTCCATGGGATATTGTCATAGGGATTATTTGAGGATGATTGAAACCTTTGATTGACTTCCTGGGGATTTTTAGGGTTTCCCAAATGTGATCCCTGATTTCAGTCCCTGATAGTTCAAAACCCTGATCCTGATGACTTTGAAATTTCACTGTTGATCAATCCTTGTGTAAGAGATGTTCTGAGCCAATGGATTAGGTCAAAATGATGTACTTGGGGTCTTGAGGTCATGTCCCAAGTCATTAGGTCAAATCCTGAGCAAAAGTCAGGAGTGTGTTGTCTTCAGTCAAAACCCTAATTCAGTCGATTCAAAGCTGTTGAGCTTGTTGAAATGAATTTCTGAGGACCAAATGTTGATTGGTTATGAAGATGATTCATTTGAGATGAAGGGAGAACAAAACCCTAATTGATTGTTACTTGTACTGATGAGTGATTTCCTGATTAAATCCTGCTGAGCACAAGTAACAAACACAAGCTATGCAATTTGTTAGAGATGCAAATGATGCATATGCAAATGATATGAGGTGGTATCTTAGGTCAAAAATTGGGGTATGACAGTTATTAATGTCTTTTATCCTGTTGTATTTGATTCGTGTATCTGACACGATCGATACTGTTTTGTCTGGTTGTTTGGTTGATTAGGATGATGGCTACGGGAAGGAATGTTGACATTAATGTTGAGGCAATTATGAGGTGGACTGGTGTGATTAGACAAGCGCCTCAAGAGAATGTCGGTTATGGAGGAAAGGATGAGTTCCGTGCTTTTGGAGACTTTCGAAGGTGCAACCCGCCGATCTTTGAAGGAGGGTATGGACCTGACAAAGCGCACGCATGGATGATAGAAATTGAGAAAATCTTTCAAGTCGTGAGTTGTACTGATGTACAGAAGGTACAGTTTGGTACTCATATGCTGACAAAAGAAGCCGACGTTTGGTGGAGTAATACTGTGCGGAGACTTGAAATAGAAGATATTGAAGTTACTTGGACTCTTTTTCGTGATGCATTTTCGGGAAACTAATTTCCAGAAGATGTACGTGGAAAGAAAGAAGTGAGGTTTCTACAGTTGAAACGAGGAGGAGAACAGTTCCATGGGAAATCGTATGATGACATGAGGGAACAATCTGGTCTTGGAAAGAAGCCAAGTGGGGGAGGAGCTTCTATTTCGATTAAGTGCTACAGGTGTGGCGAAACGGGTCACAAAACTGTTGATTGTGGAGTTGGTTCGAGTAGGACTTGCTACAGTTGTGGTGAGCAAGGACACAATTGTGCCATGTGCGATAGGCCAAAGAAGGATCAAGCGAAAGGAAAAGTGTTTGCATTGTCTGGTGCTGAGACTACTTCTAAGGATAAGTTAATCTGAGGTACGTGCTTTATTATTGATAATGGTGCAACGCATTATTTCATTTTTTGGATTGTGCTATAAGATTGGATCATGTTTTATCTGTTATGCATGGAAGTGTAGTTATTGATACAACTGTTGTGGTTTTGTTTCTACTTCTTTTGCGTGTTTGAATTATCCTATGAACATCTTGGTAGAGATTTTGGGATTGATTTAGTTTGTTTTCTGCTAGACCAATTTGATGAGAATTTTGGTATGAACTGTTTGGAGTTGAAGCAAGTAATTGTAACTTTAAGAAAGATTTTGGGTATTGGTGTTTTAAGTGATTTCGAGTGCGAGTTCTGAGGAACACTATTACGGTTTAGTAACGATGGTTTATGTTTCATTATGATTGTCGATTGTCTATTGACAAATTGAGGACTTGATCACCCTTAATCTATTGTTGATAGAAGACGAGATCGTATTGGACGAGATAGACTTGTCTTACTAACTTGGTAGCGTGTAAAGCGACTAAGGAGAAGTTGAAGAGTAGATTTGAAGAATTGTTTGAGAAGAAGTTCATTGTCTGAGTGTATAGTCGTAGAGTTACCCCTGCTCGTCGAGTAAGAAGAAAGAAGGTTCTATGAGTTAATGTTTCTTGAGGATATTTGATTCAAAGAGCGAAGATGATCATGTTTAACATTTAAGGATTGTGTTATCGGTGCTGAAAGAGAAGAAAGTTGTGTAAAGCTTTCTGAATGTGAGTTTTGGTTGGAAGAAGTGAATTTTCTTGGATATCGGATTTCGAGTTGAGGTGTGTTGATGCAGATATCGATAAGTAGTAGCTTACGCTTCAAGGTAACTTAAATTTCATAAGAGGAATTATTCGATGTATGTATTGGAGTTGTTCACCGTTGTGTTTGTTTTGGAATGTAAGAGGCATTGTTTGTGTGGATCAAGATTTGATGTGTTGAGTGATCACAAGAGTTGAATATGAGGTAAACAAGACGAGTAGAATTTCGAAGGATTTTAATCTTTGGTTTGAATTACCATCCTGGAAAAGTGAAGGTTGTAGCCGATGCATTGAATGGGAAATAATTTTAAAGTTATGTCGAGGATTCAAGAATTGGAAATCATTGGAGCGATTTAGAGAGTTGAGTTTAGTTGGGAAACGACGTCTTCGTGTGTTAAGTTGGTATGTTGAAGCCTACTTGTGATATTTTTGACAAGATTAGAGAAGGTTAGAAATCGGATTTTGCAATTGGTTGACAAGAGGATATTGAGTAATCAAGGAAAAAGTGATAACTTTTGGATTGTCGAGAATGGTGTCATGAGATGTTGTGATCAAGTTTGTATTCCTGATGGTTTGAATTCGGACAAAGAGAATTTTTGGATGAGAAACATCGTAATGATTTGAGTATTAATCATGGTATTAATGATGTATCGAAATATGAGGAAATGTGTAGTGGTAAAGTATGAAGAGTGATATACCGAAATTATGTATTGGAGTTGGATTTGTCAGGAACCGTTTCGCTTGGTGCAACAGTTATCTATTTTGAGTGGAAGTGAGATAAAATATCTATGGATTTCGTTTCGAAATTGCCGAGGCATCGAGTAATTGTGAAGTGAGTTGGGTCAGTGTGGATAGTTGACGAAATGTACTCGTTTATTCCGGTGAAGATGAATTATTCGATGAAGAGGCTTACTAAGTTGCGCATCGAAGGATTGTGTGTTTGAATGGTATTTTCTTCGAATATTGGAATGACATCTTTTGAAGCTTTGTGTGGTTATAAGTGTAGAACGTTTTGTATCGGTATGAATCGATATAGAGAGAGAGAGAGAGAGAGAGAGAGAGTGGACGTGGTTTTGGTGTTGATATGGTTGTGTCGACTGAATTTTCGAGGACGAAAATATTTTAAGTGGGGGAGAGTTGTAACAGCCCGAATTTAATTAACTGACTAATTAAATTAAATAAAGATTTATTTACTTAATTTGGACGAAGTTTGATAATTAATTGGATCGTCAGTGTTATTAAGAAACATGTTCGGGTTATTGAGTGAAGTTGGAATTTATTCGGTTAATTGAAGAATTAATAAAGTGAAATATGTAGATAAATAATATTAGAAATAATATTGTTATCGGATTTTTTATTTAATTGAGATAAAGTCGGATTTAATTGGATTAATTGGAAAATAATATTAAGGGTAATAATATTATTTGTTGGAGCATAATCATTTATTTGACTACTATATTTTATGATTGGGCCTAATTAGTTAGGAAGTGGAATTATTTGGGTAAGCCCAATATAATAAATAAAGATAGAAAGAGAGAAAATGAGGAGTAGAAGAATCATTAGTTCATTTTGCTGGTTTGAAGAAATAGAAGTGGAGGAGAGGAACAAGAAGAGGAAAGCTAGGGTTTTGGAGGAGAAATCAAGAGGTAAGGGGGAGAATCCCTAATCATTGTGGGCTAGTATAATGGGGTAATGGGTAGGTTAATATATTTATATTTGCCTATAGATAAATCCTATAAAATGTGTGTTTGTTTGATTTCTATTTTACTATGCTGAAAACTGTTGAGAAATTGGATTTTAATGCTGGGAACAAACACCCTTGTGTTCACATCTCCTTGAAAACGAAATGGAGAGAAAGAGGTATAGGTCACGAATGACATCACTACATGGTGATGATGACCGAAGGCGGTTGTCGTTAGGCTGGCAGCGTACCGTGACTCACCTCTTCCTTGCTTTATTTCATTCATGATTTAGTTGCTAATGCTTGCTTCCCCTTGAACAATTAAAAAACGTGGGCCCTACTACCCTTACCATATGAACATGATACTGATGTCAATTATTGAATCCAAGTGGAAATGAGTTACCAATGTAAGTATGAGATGGAACATACCACCTGTCATAATCCAAGTGGAATACGTGAGACCACCACCCTTAATTCTTTTATATGGAAAATGCTACTAATGCTAGTGTTTAGACTAAATGGCAATGTAATACAAGCATACACTGTAGAGCATACTAATGGAAAGAATGAGATATATTCACCTGGCTTACTGTAGCGTGGTTCTATGAGAATGAATTAGTGTGTTTCTTTTTTTATGCCCTGTTTTGCTAGTATATGGCTGCTACTAATTGGCTATTAGGTAGATGAAACAATGACCACATGAAACATGAAAACACATCACAATTATTAAATGAGAAATGTTGCTATTTGATTATTATTGGTTAAAGAAAAATGTGAACACCATAACTTACTTCATTGATAGAATGACTAATGCTACTAGCTTTATATATGTTTTAGAATAAAACGTGGAGACCAATATATTAGTGATAGGAGGTGTTACTGTGCTAGCCATTTTATTCAATTGAAAATATGAGCTACCATCTTACTTATTGATGGAGATATATGATGAACATATATATTAATTAATAAAAATGGATATGTTTCTTTGATTATTTTAAAGTTGAAACTTCTATGTGTAGTTAGATAGTATACTCATAATGACTTCTTAATTTATTATGAAAAAGAATAAATGCTGTATAATTGATAAATTATGAGTTAGCATGTGATCGTATTAATTCTAGTGCTACTTGGAATGGTGGACTGAAAATTGTGTGTTGGCTATTATATGTGAATAATGCTTATGTGATGAGAATGTTGTGTACAATATTGTGGATAATTCATTGAGTGAATTATTGTGATATGCTAAATATTAAGATGGTAGAGATGATCTTAATTGCATATGGTTGATTAACATTGTACATACATTCATATCATGGATGCCTTGAAACAAAGGTGGTTTGCTTTGAAACATAAGCGAGGCTTAGATTCTAAAGTGAATCGGAAGCGGTAAACTATATGTTTACGTTTGGTGGGCTTTGGTCTTGTCCGGATCGGAAGCGTGGCTTGGATTCTAGATATTGAATCGGAAAGCGGTGAAACTTTGGGTTCACAATTCGGTACCACATGCATAGCGTCACATATCTTGCATTGAGTCACATTAAAATTATGCGATAATTGAGTATGTGAAGTTGATGTAGTTGTGATATGTGTATGAGTTGATAATTGAAACGAGTGAAGTTTGAATACATATTTGATTCGATGTGTGAATATGTGAGAATTATGATTGTGTACTTAATTGGGAATATAATAGTAGAATTGAAATATTATATTATTGAAGCTTGTTGTATACTCGATAACATGTGAATTATGTGTTGATTTCTATTATATATTCCGTTTTACATACTATGACTAATTACTTGAAGTATTGATTTAACCATTGTATTCTGTTATACTTTCTTCATAATGGTTCGTATTCTCACCCTTCTGTTTTAATGTTGCCCTCGTTTGGCGACATGCAGGTTCTAGAGTTTAGTAGCTCGTGCGTGATCTAGCCGGAGAGTCTTCCGTGTTTGTTGGAGATTAGGTAGTGAGTCGATGCTCTGGTCATGTAACACTGGGTAGACTAGTCGTGTTGAACTCATGTTTCTATTATGTTTTATGTATTATGTTTATGACTTGAGAACTTGTTATTTGGCTACTTGTTATTTGAGAGGCTTTCAAGCCAAATATTCTGATTTTGATTTATTTTATGTTGAGATGACTATTGAGATATGATCATGGTATGGGACATGAATCATTTTATGAAATACATGAGCATTTTAGTATTTTCCGCTGTGAATGCATATTCTGTGTGAATTGTAATCAAATGTTTAGGTGTTATTTGAAATGACCAGGTGTATCGTATATTGTAGATAAATGCTGTCGGTTTTTAAAAGTTTTTAATTTTTGAAAACGTCGATGTGACGCCCTTTTGAATTATATGCATGCTTATTCTCTGATTATATGCTTATATATTTTGGGTTATAAAAGGGGTGTTACACATACAGCCGCAAATAAGGAGACTGTAGCTATAAGTCTGTGCAAGAAACGAAGAAGAAGGACTACAGCGTCGCGCGTCCTTTTTTTATTTATTTTTGCTCGCTTATTTTATCATATATTATCGTATGGGATCATAGTTTTGACAGCAAAATAGCGCGGCTCATATGGCTAATGCGTTTCCTTTGCAACCAGTGGAGCGCCGGTTTGATACTCGGCTCCGACAACTATTTTTATTTATTTGTTTAGGACTGACATGCTGCAAGATCTGGTGCCGCCAATGTATTCACACCCACCATACATCTTCAATTACAACCAGTGGATGAATAGATTGCCAGATCTAATGTACATCAAAATGCAGGACCACCATAGATCCTCAAGAGCGCGCTGTACAAGATTACTACCCAGGTTTCATATAATTTTTTATTTTTATTTTATTATTTGAATATTTAGGTTAATATTAACTAATATTATTTAGTTTGATTAATTAATTTAATTAGGATTAGGATAATAAAATTAGGATTAGGCTTTAGGATTAGGATATTTTCTCCGATTATTCGATTATTTCGATTATTCATTTAATGGATTTAATTAATTTTAATTATTTATAAATCACAAAAACCCTAGATAGGTTATACATATTAGGGTTTGCCCAATCCCACTACCACTTGGCAAAAAATATTAATTCAATTGATTCAAGATTAATTTAATTTTCTCCTCAAACCGACTAAATCTATTAGTCGTAGTAGACGAGAAATAATCTTTTTAATTATTTAATAATTTAATTAATTCTTAAATAATTCTCTCCTCGACCCGACTAAAGCTATTAGTCGCATTAGACGAGAGATAAAAGAATAAAACATTAACGTTAATTCTCTCCTCGACCCGACTAAATCTATTAGTCGCTTTAGACGAGAGATAAAAAATACATAAAATCCAAAACACATTTAATTTGCTGCCCGCGACGATCAATCTATCGATCTGAGTAACCAGCAATGCCCCTTAATCCATTAGCTATACAGACCAAATCTATTGGTCATCGCATCTAACGGTGCCATATCAAATCAGGGTTGTATGCCAAATCTTAAAACACACTAAACCACGACACTACGGAGTTTCAACTCTTCAACACTGCGATGTTCAAAACTACGATAAGGTAATTCAAAATACCTTCGAACTTCGCGTTTCAACAACTACGATAGGCCAATCAAAAAACCTTCAAACCACCTCCATACTAATTCAAAGGCGTACAACCCTGTGCCCGAACTACGTTGACTCTGATTCTCCCTAAAGAGATACGTAGGCACTTGGATAACCAAGGCGAGTCCCCCTTCCTAAAATCTCAATTTCTCCCCTATTCACTTTCTTAGCTATTAAACCTCAATATTTTAGCCATAAAACCGTTACCCTAGATTCAAAGCCAATAGGAAAGGGTTGAGGGATGCCTAACACCTTCCCTCGACCTGATTATAATAACTTACCCCGAATCTCTTAACTGCGTAGGGTTTCCTATTCGCCCTTCAAAATAGGTGGCGACTCTAAAAGCTTATTTTTAGGGCAGGTTGCTACAGCTGGCGACTCTGCTGGGGAAATATCATTAATGGTGAATTATTATGCTCCTAGGTTTTGGCAGGGTTTAGGTTTTTGGCGAAATCTTTAGGATTTGGCTTATTTGCCAAAATTAGGGTTTGGATTAGGATTTAGGTTTTCACTTTTTTATTTAAATATTTAATTTTTCTTTAATTATTTATTTATTTATAATTTCCGTTTACAATCATTATCTACAACAATTTAAATGAATATTTGTCTACGTTAATATTTATTGTTGTACTGCACTCTTGGAGCTACAAATGGCAGGATTTGGGGACCAGGTTCTTATAAATATTTAAATTCAATTTAATTTATTTATTTATTTACGGTTTTTTTACAGTAATTTTCATAGTAATTTAAATAAGTGCTTATTTAAATGCTTACTTATTTTACTGTAAATTTCGGGGATATATAAATTGCTGTTAAACCTAAGCGTGGGAATTATAATTAAGACCAGAGGGGAACTACATTGCCTACGAGTCTTGTTATAATTCCACTCAGAGTGGGTTGAATATCCGGAAAGGTGTGATACGAGGCTTGACCTTGTTGAGGGCTGGACTTGGTATTTGGCTGATCTCTCTGGGAACCTACCCCTAAAACTCGAACCTCATGGATAAATGAGTTGTTCTAAAATCCAAAGAGACAAAAAGTCTCGGCGGCTACGAACGACCCCATGAGACCTTCTAGAACATACCAATGAGAAGGGTAGGCACCCTAAGCCGTTACGTCGAACCTATGAACCTAGGGCTTATGTGCTTACGTGCTTACGTGCTTATTATATATGCAATTTATATACTGCAAATGCCTTGCGTTTAATCTCTGCAGGTATTCCTACGCGTTCCCTGGCCCACAGGGACTCTATTTCCAAGACCGTGTCCTTCCCACGAAGGGCACCTTCATTTATGCACGTTGATTGGCCTCCCGATGGCCATGAGACCTAGTGACTGTCATGAACGGTCACTCCGCGCCTACATCTACGCACTCCCTAACCTGTAGGGAGTTTCCTTTTATATCCTTGTACTCTTACAACTATGTGTCCTTCCCACGAAGGACATCTTCGTTTACGCACGTCGATTGGCCTCTCGATGGCCATGCGATTCAGTGACTGTCTTGAACGGTCACCCAGTGCTTACAGTTACGCGTTCCCTAGCCTGTAGGGATTCTATTTCTAAAAAAACCACATCCCTCATATGAAGGACAACTTCATTAGCATGCGTTCGATTGGCCTCTCGATGGCTATGAGATCTAGTGACTGTCCTGAACGGTCACTCCATGCTAGTTCCTGCGCACCCTCTAACTTGTGGGGTTTTGGATTTCTATCTATACATCTTGCATCCATCGCCAATAGGGATTTCACTTCGTCCATATCGTCCTTAGATAGATTGCGTTCCGCATAGAGAACCTTCCCACGAGGGACAACTTTATTGGTACACGTTGATTGGCCTCTCGATGGCCATGACATTTGGTGACTGTCTTGAACGGTCACCAGCCGCTACCTTCTGCATACTCTCGAATCTAAGGGATTTCCCTTAGCATGTCATAACATTTATCCTGCAAAGATTCCACAAGGGTCTAATGTCGCCTCTAAGGCTATCCCTAGGATCATATGTTACACGTCTGCATTGCATACACGGAGTTATAATATAAGGAGTCTCTCGCGTACGCATGCATTCGCATTTTCATGCATTCATACATTTACATTCGCATCTTCACCCGCATCCGCACCTACCGCGCTAGCCAATTTCCCGAGACTCACAAAAAAAAATCAAAAGGATCGTAGACTATAGAGAAAGGAGGATAAATTATCGAGAACGAACTTGGTCTCACAAGGAGGAAAAAGTATGCCTTTCGTCATGCCATATGTCCATGCCTCGTCATAACAGGATCATAAATATAACAAAGGTTATCATCGAGCAAGGATTAGTTCAACAAAGAGTTCCCTCATAAATACACTCAAGATGTATCTAGTCATAAAGGGGTTCATCTTAGAACATATCAAACTTACAAGGATGCTCTACGATAACCTGGGGGCAAGGATTAGTCCAACTGGGGTAAAATCCTAAACAAAGATGCATAACTACGATGGAGAGAAGGCGACGTGTGTTAACCCCACACCAAGGGGCAAAAGGGTCATAGGTTTTCCTCATCAATCTACGAACTCCGAAGATTGCGAATGGTGTGACATTATCCTTAGAAAAAGCAAAAGAGGTTTGACATGTCCAAGAAGAACTCGAGGTTACCCTTCACTTCTACGAGTTCATCAACTAAGGAATAAAACAAGGTCAACGGATCTATAAAGGAGATTGTCCCTAGGATCAATAGGTGTTTATCATGTCAGAATTTCAACCCCTATGATCGCTAAGTGTTACTCAGGATAAAAGTTGTACCTTCAGATTAGAAATTCTAATGGGATGACCATGCAGGTTTTGGATTCGATTCATTCGCTCGCTACTACGACTTTCCAGTCGCACACTTCTATTTTTAGGATTATTAACAAACTTAAGGGAGAATGACGAATACAAATAACTAAGTCCAGCTAAACATATGCTTTCAAGGTAAGACCGAGCCGAGGATGTACAGGCATTGTTTCAATTCCCAAACAATGGAGATATAAGGATGTTAATCCCTCATCACCCCCTCGAGCCAGGAGTTGGAGCTTTTTTTTCTACTTTTCAAATAAACCTTGATTTTAACCAGGGGCAGGGTAGATTTCGATTAATTCAATGGTGTATTTTGGTTGTCAAGAGAATCAGTCAATCCAAGTAAGGTTCAGGCATATCTTCTTCCTCGCATTCATCCAAGATTGAGGAAGCTATGTAGATAACATTCACAAAGTCTTCTTCCTCATTACATCATTCAAGATCGAGGAAGTATCAAAGGCGAAATTTACAAATCAAAATCAACATGGCAGTTGCAACATTCAATATCCAAGGATCAAATCTCAAAAGGAGAAAAAATGCCCGCTAAGTCAAAATGGAAAATTCCACAAAAGAAAACAAAAATGACTTAGGCAAAAATTAGGGCACCCCGATGGATCAAACTCAAAGCAATTGGTTCATGCAAAAATAAGGGATAAAAACAAAGGTGAAATACAAAGGATAAACTTGTGACTGCTAAATCATCAAGGCTTGGATCTCTACGACATTTTTTTTCAATGCTTGGATCTCTACTAAGGCTTCTGCTCAACATCAAAACTGAAACGATTCTCTTGCAAACAAAGCACATCCATTGGATTAGGCGAATTTTAAGTTTGGAGAACATCAAGGAGAAAGGGGTGGGATGAATAAAATTTTGAGCCTTATATCCATTGTTTCTTAAAACATGAACCAGGCCAAGTTACAACAGTTAAAAGTCCTAATTGAGGCAAGGTTAACCACGAAAGCATATTAAGCAGGATTTTGTTATACCGACTCCTAGGTTTGTTAAAACTTTTTCTAATCACTACGCTTCTCCAAGCATTCATTTCTAATCATCCAGTCCTAACTCATAACGGACTTCGATTTCAAAACTTGCATACGCATCGCATTGGGGTTACTTCTCAAAAGGTACAAGATCATCTACGAACATACACTTAGCAGTCAAGGAGATCTCGAAATGGGTTAATCAAAGGTGATCCTTTTCTAATAAATACCTTTGCACGGGGGGAACCACATCTAGAGGGTTCTCCTAAACAGGGGCAAAAATTCAAGGATCGCAGGGGCATGCAATCAAACATCCTATTAACTAGGGGCAATCTTCCTAAAGGTTCAATCGACCTGGGGCACACCTCGAAGCAATAACAAACAGGAGCATGTCAAACATGGGAAGAATTCAAACTAAAAGGATAGAGCACTATGGATAACCCTCCATATCCTGGAAATCAAGGGCATACCCTTCAATCTAAGCGTCGAAGCATATGACGAGGATATTTCCCGGGGCACTTCCCTCATGACTTGGAGATCATAGGCATCTTTTTCCTACTAAGCATTGGGGCATTGGATATCAAATCCATAAAGGAAACCTCAAAGAGGTTAAAGGCGTGGCTAAAGGCGTGGAGTATTTCAAAAAGCCAAACTGGGGCAATGGATATCAAGTCCATAAGGCGCACAACAAAAGAAAAAGGTGTTTTCACACTTTACAACATCAGACAAATCTTTCTCCTAACTACGATCTTCAAAATTCAAAAAAAAAAAAGGATTGGGAAGTCGCGCAAGCATCACACCCCGCCTTATCAGACAACCCTACAACATTAGCGAAATATATACGCTTTGGTTATCAACAACCTATCATTGAAGCATCATGCAAATACATACAAATCATGCATTGCATACATTGGTGGAGACATTACACCATACCTTTTAGGTAGTCTTCTTTAAGACGAATTGACATTCCTTTTCTAAAGAACCTTTTCAGGTAGTCTTCTTTAAGACATTATGTTTTTAAGAACCTTTCCAGGTAGTCTTCTTTAAGACATTATTTTTCTAAGAATCTTTTCAGGTAGTCTTCTTTAAGACATTATTTTTCTAAGAACCTTTTTAGGCAGTCTTCTCTAAGACAATCACCGTCATTTTTCAAGAACCTTTTCAGGTAGTCTTCTTTAAGACATTCTAAGAACCTTTTTAGGTAGTACTTCTCTAAGACAATCATCGTCATTCCCAATAACCTTTTCAGGTAGTCTTCTTTAAGACAAATCTTACGATCCTTTCTAAGAACCTTTTTAGGTAGTCTTTTTAAGACATTCTTTTTCTAAGAACCTTTCTAGGCAGTCTGCTCTAAGACAATCATCGCTATTTCTAAGAACCTTTTAGGTAGTCTTCTTTAAGACATTCACTTTCTAAGAACCTTTTTAGGTAGTCTTTTTTAAGACATCTTTCAGCCTTTTCAGGTAGTCTTCTTTAAGACATTCCTTATCCTTTTCTAAAAAAAAAAAAACCTTTCCAGGTAGTCTTCCTCAATACAAATTTTATCCTTTCTAAGAACCTCTTCGGGTAGTCTTCTTTAAGACAAATCTTCATATCCACTCCATAAACCTTTTCAGGTAGTCTTATAGAAGACATTACTTCGTTTCCATTTGTTACATCAATCAACATATACAGAAGCATAAGCATTATCCACATACATAAACATTACAAAGCCATCATAAGCATAGTCATGGTATAGGTGCAAGCATGGAGTAAACAAGTTCAACGGGTTCAATCTTGGGATTAACATCAGCATCAGCTAGTGCATTCACATACTACAAAGCCTAGTTGCCGACCCTCGAGTCGTGAGTCTCCAACCCTCGTGTTGTGATAGGTGTCTTCCGACCCTCGAGTCGTGAATGTCCGACCCTCGAGTCGTGAGTTTCTAAACATATCGTTTCCTTTCCGACCCTTGAGTCGTGAATATTTGACATGCTATTTTCTCCGACCCTCGAGTCGTGAGTCTCCAAACAGGTGAATCTTTTTCATGCAGGTAAGTTTGCTAGAACTATAGCAAATGATTACTCTTATGCAGGTACGCTTGTCAGAACCATGGCAGGTAATTCCTTTGGTGCAGGTGAAATTTGTCCAAACCAGGGCAAATGATCCAAATGGTGTAGGTGAAATTTGTCCGAACCAGGGCAAATGGTCCAAATGGTGTAGGTGAAATTTGTCCGAACCAGGGCAAATGATCCAAATGGTGTAGGTGAAATTTGTCCGAACCAGGGCAAATGATCCAAATGGTGTAGGTAAAGTTTGTCCGAACCAGGACAAATGATCCTATTGGTGCAGGTGAGTTTGCGATAACCCTCGCAAATGATCCTAATGGTGCAGGTGAGTTTGCTATAACCCTAGCAAATTATCCTAATGGTGCAGGTGAGTTTGCTATAACCCTAGCAAATAATCCTAATGGTGCAGGTGAGTTTGCTATAACCCTAGCAAATTATCCTATTGGTGCAGGTGAGTTTGCGATAACCCTCGCAAATTATCCTAACGGTGCAGGTGAGTTTGTGATAACCCTCGCAAATTATCCTAATGGTGCAGGTGAGTTTGCTATAACCCTAGCAAATTATCCTAATGGTGCAGGTAAGCTTGTTAGAATCATAACAAGTGATCCCTCTTACAAGTCCTCGATATGTAAGACTCAGGCTTTAGCAGGACGATTCTTTTCTCTCAAAGGGGTTTCACCAAAGAGTCTACAACAAGATTTTCAAAGGTTTATTCAATTGGGTTTATCACGTGAGTCCCTCGGCAGTGATATTCTCCAAAACATTATCAATAACCAACAAAGGTTTTATTTTTCTTTTTCAATATTTACTAACATACTTCAACTAACACAACTACAATCATGCATCTGTAGCAACCTGCCCTAAAAATTTATAACTTAGAGTCGCCACCTATTCTGAAGGGCGAATAGGAAACCCTACGCAGTATAGAGATCAGGGTAAGATACTATATTCGGGTTAAGGGAAGGTGTTAGGCACCCAAAACCCTTTCCTAAAGGTTAACATTGCAAAGATGAAGGTTTATGGCTAAAAAATAAAGGAAGATGACAGACAGTAAATAGAGTTAAAAGGCTAATTATATTGAACATGATTAGAGTTTGGAAGAGGGGGACTCGCCTTGTTGCCAAGTGCCTACGTACCTCCTTATGGAGGATCAGAGTCTACGTAGTTCGGGGGACGGGTTGTACGCCCTTGTTTGAAATTTGGTTTGAATATGGTTTGAAGCCTTTTTGATTGGCCTATCGTAGTTTTGAATAAGGATGAAAATCCGTAGTTTGATATTGATGTTTTGAAAGGTTTGAAAAGTGTTTTGAGGTTTGGGCGTACAACCCTGATTTTAATTTGTACTATTAATCGCGATGATCAATAGGTTTGATCACCATAATTAACAGATTGAAATTGCATTGCTAGTTATTCTAATCGATTGATTCGATTATCACCGTTAGCAAATTGAGGTATTTTAATAATTAATTATTGATTTTATCGTTATCCCTCATAATCGATAGATTCGATTACAAATAATAACGAGTTTAAAAGGTATGCTAATCATCGTAACCAATAGATTTGGTTAAAACCATTTAGCAGAATATATTGTTATTTTAATTATTTGATTATTACCCACCGCGATCAATTGATTCAATCGAAGCGAATAACAAATTAAATCCTATTATTCTTTGGATAAAAACTAATGGGATTGGGCGAACCCTAATTGGTAACAATTTCTAGGATTTTCTATGATTTATATAATTAAAGATTTATTTATATAATTAAAGATTAAATTAATTAAATCGAGTAATCGAAATAATTGGGAAGACTAATCGGAGATAATATAATCCTAAACCCTAATCATTATCTAATCCTAATTTAATTATATAAATCAATTAAATTAATTATCTTTTAAATCTAAATAGTTAGATAAATAAATAAGAAAAATATATAGAAACCTGGCATTAATCCTGTGCAGTGGCTTTGTGAACGTCCATGGTGTGCCTTCGCTCTTGATGCGTAGGATCTTGTCATGAGTGAATCTGACGGCGCCTGAATGCGTGTGCGTGATGGTCGCGCGTTGGCAGGACGTACAGGATCACTAAACTAATGTTCCATAAAAATTAATGTTGGGAGTAGGAATCGAACCCACCCCCTCATGAACAAACTATTCGTCTCTTTCTTTACCACCAAGCCATGAGTTGTTCGCTGGGAATACACGGCCACAGAATAATATATACAAAACATAGAAATTTGAAATTTAGAGCAACAAAACCTACGCGCCATCAGTCTTCTTCTTCACCGATCCTTTTGGCCACGAACCAGGCCTTTAGCAATGGTTCCTGGGCGTAGCTACAAACCTGCCAACACAAAAACACTTAAATAAATAAAATCCAAAGTCGTGTTTCGAGTCTAAATCGTCCTCTGAGTTCAATGGTGGCCACGGTTTAGGCCAATTTCGCATATACAGAGAGTCCCCAATTATGGAGCTTCCAAACCTAGCAATGGCAGATTCTCAATCCTGTAACAAAACTTCGATTAACCTATACAGGAAGCTTCCAAACACCATCAGGAACATATATATACAATCAAATTATACAAACCATGCAAGAATCCTTGAAACCGATGCAAATTTAAATATGCCAAACCGTGAGTGTATGAGCGGTGGTTCGGACTTCTTTGCACCTTGAGGATGATTGGAAAAGTTTCAGAGAGGACCTGGGGACATGGTAGAATCCTTAAAATGCTTTGAAACAAGCTCCTACACCAAAACCGAATTGACTTTTCTTCAAGAAAATTGTGAGTTTGTTCACGGTTTTTAGGGCTACCAAAACCTGTTTTTTCTAACCCCCTTTGCATTTGGTCGTGTTCAGGTATATATAGAGACTAAATTAGGTTAACATTCTTGCACCAAATCCCTTTGAATCTTCTTCTTTGATGACAAAAGATTTGATTGGAACTTGATTGAAATAAACCATGAAATATTTCCTATTTTTGGCAAAAATTTGATTTTCTCTTTTTAATCCCCCTTAGCACGAAATTATACCATAAATATGGTGTTTGGATGATTGGGATTGATCAATAAATAAATCAAAACAAATCTTTGTGTTTTCCATTGATTATTTGATTTAAATGGTATTTTAAATGAATAAAATTCACTAAAAATATAATAAAAAATCACATAATCCTGGGATTGGTCTTGGGAATTCTTTGTGATCTCTTAAGCAAGTTTGGATTATAAAAAGTCAAGCCCATTTGTAAAGACATCCATTTTTATCCTTACTTCCTTCACATATTTCCCCCAAAAATCCACCAACTTTGACAAGGCATATCTCCCTCAATTTTCAAGATATGGAAGAGTTCTATAACTTTTTGGAAACCTCAAGAAGTCCTCTACAAGCCACTTTGGAACATATTTTTCCTTTGAGGGTTATATCTTGATGATATGCCCTTTGACAAAAAACAGCTTTCTTGTGATCTTCTGGAAGGACCTGTAATGTTTTGCACCATACCTCTCAAATGAAGCATTTCTAGCCCTGGCTTGTGAGAGACAAAGTTGTAGAGAATCCAATTTCCTTCAAAATAGGCTTTGAGTGGGAAATTTTTGATATTCCATGTGAAAGTTATGCCCAGTCAAAGTTGGGTTGAATTTCTCCTAAGAAACCCTAATTTGAACCTTTTTTTATTTGTTCATCTCTGAGTTTCTATTAATGGAATCATGATCAATCCTTGATCAAATGATGGTTATTCTTCTATGCTTGATGTTTGACCAATGATCATAGGTTTGAATCATGCTTTGATTGTAGTTGACCTTCAGGTTTGAATCAGTTGACTGTGGATCATCTGGACTTTTGAGTGAGTAATCTTTGGAACTGAACCTTGAACTTTGAATCATTGTAAATGGAATATGGAGGGCAAATTTTGGGGTATGACAGCTGCCCCTGTTCAATCTTCTTGAACCTGAAGAGGTAGAAGATGATTGGACACTGAAATGCCCTGAAATTTGCTTGCGCAGGGAAGGAGTTCTGTAGGAGATGGGCTTATAGATGCCACCTATTTGCCTGGCAGGATATTTGTCTAAAGCATATGCTTTTCATACCTGGATCATTTGATTGTATCTGAGGAGAGAGGAAATAATGTCTTACATAAGACTACCTGAAGAGGTGCCTGAATAGGGTACATCGAAAGTTGATGCGAAGAAGCTTAGGCTTTGAACAATGCTTAGGAAGAATGTCTTGGAGAAGACTAACTGAAGAGTTCTTTAAAAGAACTAAGCGTGTCTTAGAAAAGAATGGATGAACATTTTAAGAAGGCTACCTAGAAAGGCATGATATGTCTTAAATAAGACTCACCTAGAAAGGCTCCTAAAAAGATATGAGACACCTTAAACAAGATTCACCTAGAGAGGTTCTTTTTATAGAAAGGATATGGAATGTCTTAAAGAGGACTATTTACACAGGTTCCTATAAAGGATATGAACGTCTTAACAAGACTATCTAGAGAGATTAGGATACGTCTTACACAAGACAAACCTAGAGAGGTTTTTTGGAAAGGATGTGATACGTCTTACACAAGACTCACCTGGAAAGGCTCTTAGACAGGATATGATATGTTTTAAACAAAATTATCTAGAAAGATTCCTATAGAGGGCACAATATATTTTAAACAAAACTACCTAGAGAGGTTCCTATAAAGGGTATGAAATGTTTTTAGACAAAACTATCTGAGGAAATTCTTATAAAGGAAACGATATGTTTTAAACAAAACTATCTAGAAAGATTCCTATAAAGGGAACGATGTGTTTTAAACAAAACTACCTAGAAAGATTCCTATAAAGGACATAGGACGTTTTAAACAAAACTACCTATAAAGGTTCCTTTAAAAGACACGATATGTTTTAAACAAAACTACCTCGAAAGGTTCCTATAAAGGTCGTGAGACGTTTTAAACAAAACTACCTAGAAAGGTTCCTATAAAGGCTATGAAATATTTTAAACAAAACTACCTAGAAAGGTTCCTATAAAGGTCGTGGAACGTTTTAAACAAAACTACCTAGAAAGGTTCCTATAAAGGATACGAAGCATTTTAAACAAAACTACCTAGAAAGGTTCCTATAAAGGTCGTGGAATGTTTTAAACAAAACTACCTAGAAAGGTTCCTATAAAGGACATAAGACGTTTTAAACAAAAACTACCTAGAAAGGTTCCTATAAAGGACATGAAACGTTTTAAACAAAACTACCTAGAAAGGTTCCTATAAAGGACATGAAACGTTTTAAACAAAACTACCTAGAAAGGTTCCTACAAAGGACATGTAACGTTTTAAACAAAACTAACTAGAAAATGTTCCTATAAAGGACACGAAGGGTCTTAGAGAAGACTGCTTGGAAAGGTTGATATGATTGTCTTGGACAAGACTACCTAGAGAGGTAAGAAATTCTTTGATTGCTTCTGGATTGTCTTTGAAGAAAGACTTGGAGTGAGGTATTGGAATTGTATCTGTTAAGATTGAATCGTTGATACGATCGTATTTGCACTGTAATTGGATGATAACATCCTTTTGAATATGAAGTGACCTGAAAAGGCAACGTTAGTTTTATGCAATGTCATGATGCATGTGTCATGTAATGAGATTCTCAAAAGAAATGAGAATTATGCATGTATGCTTATCCCACACTGCGGGATGTAAATAGTACAGGCGTGGGGAGATCAATTATGCAACAATGCTCCTTGTATGATACTAGTGTGACTCCCCGATTATCAGAAATTTTGAGAGACGTGCCCCTTAATATGAAGGAGGGACCTTTAGAGGGAACTCGAGTTTCACCATGTCTTGCCTGATATGCATTGCCCCAGTGTTTGATTTTTTTGAAAGATATGCCCCTAGTCAATAGGATTCTTGATTGTATGCCCCTGTTTTAGGAAAACCCTCTGGATGTGGTCATTCAAGGGTCTTTATCAGGAATGATCATCTTTTATTAGACCAATTTTGAGGACTCCTTGATGCTAAGTGTTGATTTGAATGTGAAGCAGATGCTTTTCAGAATGAGTCATGCATTTCGGCCGCATCCTGACGGACAGTGATTTGTTGAGTACTCAGAATGAGATAATGTCTTCTATAAGACTACCTGAAGAGGTCCTTGGAAAGAAATGGGAGATTGTCTTAAATAAGATCGCGCTTTAAACAAAGCTCAAAGGGATGTGTTTGTGCAGAGGGTCAAAAATATTCCTATAGAGGATAAAGACTGTTTTAAGGAATGTGGGGTTTTAAACAAAACTTAGGGAAGAAACATCTTGAAGAAGATCACCCTAGAAAGGATGGTGAACTGTCTTAGAAAAGACTCTGTACTTTAAACAAAGTTTGACAAGGTTCTTGGAAGCGTAAGAGAAGTTTGAATATGTCTTAAAAGACTAACTGGAAAAAGTTAAGAGATGTCTTACAGAAGACTACCTAGAAAAGGTTCTTGGAAAGGAATATGTCTTAGAGAAGACTGTCTGAAAGGGTTTGAAAATAGAAAGGACAAGAAGGTGGGTCTTTAAAAGACTGTCTGAAAAAGGCTCCTGGAAAGGGTAAAAAGTATTTGAACATGTCTTAAAGAAGACTATATGGACAGATTGAGAAGTATCCTATAAAGGTTCCTGGAAAGGATGTGAGACTGGCATTGACATCATCTGATACTGAGTGATCTTTGCAACGTGCCCCCAGGTGATGGACTTGCCCCATGGGCTATTCAGCGTCCTTGAGAGATTCCAATGGATCTTGATTAGATTGCCCCATGTAAATGGGATAATGACGAGTTATGCCATGTGTACACATTAGCCATCCCAGTCATGAGTAAGGGATGTTTCTTCTTTTGACGAGTTTTTAAAGCTACTTCGTCAGTCAGTAGGATTTTTAGCCATTAGCCATGCCCCATGCAACTTCTCCCTGATGTTTAAACATCTGAAACTACATAGACAAGTGTACTTTGTAATGAAATTCATAAGATGCGGGTGCATATGTTTGTCTTGAAAGTTTAAAAACATTTTTTTGAATAAAATGAAGTTTTTTTTTTGTAAGAAAGTGATATCAACTCAAAAGTTATAGTAGACCTTAAGGAGTCGGGATACCTTTGGTAACAGTATGCTTTCGAACTAACCATGCTTCAGTTAGGACTTTTAAGGGTTGTAACGTGGCCTGGTTCACGGTTTAAAGAAACAAAGGATAGAGGCTCAAAGTTTATTTGTACCCATCCCCCTCTTCGTGATGTCCTCCGGTCCTATGCTCAGTTAGCTATGTGTTTAAGCTCCAAAAAGACTTTGGGAATATTGATATTTTTGATGGTTCAAAAACCAAAGGTTTATCTGCAAAGGCAGTCATTCTCCTTTTTTGTAATATCTTCCTTTTGTCGAGGGTATGTAGTAACCTTTTTTCGACTTTGTTATCCCTAACTTTTGCCTGAACTGTTTGTTTTAAAACTGCAGTCAGCGGGATGCCCCAATGTTGCCTAAGTCTCCTTAATAGGTTTTGACTCAGCAGGCTTTTGCATTGCTTTCTCTTTTTTTTCTTTGCGGATATTGACTGCCAGACTTAATCATGACGGAGAACCATCGGTGGTTATGTTCAAAGGAACAGTTTGGAATAATTAAGTTAACTGAGCAGCTACCCTACCCCCAGGTTATATGTTAAGGGTTTTATTTTGTATAAAGGAAAACTCCTACTTCTTTGGGCTCAAAGGGGTTGACGAGGGATTAACATCCTTATATCTCCATTATTTAGGGATTGAACAAATGCCTGTACATCGTCAACACGGTCTGTTCGAAAGCATAGTGTATGAAATTAGGGTATCGTTTTCGTCATTCTCCCTCAAAAGGTGTACGACTTTGATCGAGAGTTGAATATCACAAAGAAGAAAACCAAGTAAAAACATAGTTTTAAATATAGCGAGAACACTAGGAATGAATCAAGACAAACGTAAGCAATGCATTAATGATTATTGTAAAGTACACAGCATATGTCGTAAGACTAATGTTTAAACAAACGGAAAGAACTTGCGAATGAAAACAAAACTAATGATCTAAGAAATCCTCCTTCTAGCCACCTATGGTATTAGACTTGCGAGGATCTTCGAACTCAATGAGCCCTTCTTCAATCAAATCTTGGATCTTGTGCTTCAATGGCCCACAATCCTCTGTATCATGGCCAGGACTATGTGAATGATAAGCGCACCTAGCATGATGCTTGTACCCAGGAGCGGGGTTAGCTGGAGCTGAGTATGGAGGCAGCAAAGTTACCAGGTTCTGACCGAGCAGACGTTGCAAAGCTTGAGACAATGGCATGTACAACGGAGTGAATGATCGTTTGGGCTTGGACCTCCAGGTGCGTTGGCCACCCTGTTGCTTTTGCTGATCCATTGATCTCTTCTGCTGAAATCTTGTTGGATAATATGGTCGGGATGTTAGGTTATCCTTCCCAATAGTCCCTTGTTCTGGAGATAGAAGAGGAATCTTCTCTTAATGTCATGAAAATGATGTGTATGCCATGCATGATATGTACGATATCTTTTTCCTTCTTTTTTTTGAATAAGATATGATGCAAGAATGCCCCTGATGTATGATGAATGGAAAAAAGAAATAATAATAAAAAAAATGATCAACACATATATATACATATATCACATAATCACATAAGTTCATAGGTTCGACGTAGCGGCTCTTGGGAGCCAACCTTATTATAGGGGGGTTCTAGAAGGTCTCATGGGGTCGTTCGTAGCCTCCGTGACTTTTTTGTCTCTTCGGATTTTAGAACAACTCATTTTATCCATGAGGTTCGAATTTTTGGGGTAGGTTCCCGGAGAGATCAGCCAAATATCCCGTCCTGCCCTCAACAAAGTCAAGCCTCGTTTTGGACATTTCCGAATATTCAACCCACTCCGAGTGGAGTTATCAATGAGACTCGTAGGCGATTCATGCTCCCCTATTGGTCTCAAAGTTAACTCCCACACTTAGGGTTTAACACAACATAGAAAATACCAGCAATGCATATAAAAATATAACAACAGGCAATTAGATATAAATATATTAACATAAATAATTAAATATAAACATATTATAAACAATTAAATATTTTTTTAGATAAAAAACAAATAAACAAATTTTTTTAAAAAAAGATAAAAAAATAATTACAAAGCCTAAAAAAAAGGCGAATTAACCAAACCCTAAAAAGTTGTCAAACCTAAACCCTGCCAAAACCTAAAACCTATAGGAGCATAGTATTCACTATTAAGTTGTCCCCAGCAGAGTCGCCAGCTGTAGCAACCTGCCCTAAAAATTTATAACTTAGAGTCGCCACCTATTATGAAGGGCGAATAGGAAACCCTACGCAGTATAGAGATCAGGGTAAGATACTATATTCGGGTTAAGGGAAGGTGTTAGGCACCCAAAACCCTTTCCTAAAGGTTAACATTGCAAAGATGAAGGTTTATGGCTAAAAAATAAAGGAAGATGACAGACAGTAAATAGAGTTAAAAGGCTAATTATATTGAACATGATTAGAATTTGGAAGAGGGGGACTCGCCTTGTTGCTAAGTGCCTACGTACCTCCTTATGGAGGATCAGAGTCTACGTAGTTCGGGGGACGGGTTGTACGCCCTTGTTTGAAATTTGGTTTGAATATGGTTTGAAGGCTTTTTGATTGGCCTATCGTAGTTTTGAATAAGGATGAAAATCCGTAGTTTGATATTGATGTTTTGAAAGGTTTGAAAAGTGTTTTGAGGTTTGGGCGTACAACCCTGATTTTAATTTGTACTATTAATCGCGATGATCAATAGGTTTGATCACCATAATTAACAGATTGAAATTGCATTGCTAGTTATTCTAATCGATTGATTCGATTATCACCGTTAGCAAATTGAGGTATTTTAATAATTAATTATTGATTTTATCGTTATCCCTCATAATCGATAGATTCGATTACAAATAATAACGAGTTTAAAAGGTATGCTAATCATCGTAACCAATAGATTTGGTTAAAACCATTTAGCAGAATATATTGTTATTTTAATTATTTGATTATTACCCACCGCGATCAATTGATTCAATCGAAGCGAATAATAAATTAAATCCTATTATTCTTTGGATAAAAACTAATGGGATTGGGCGAACCCTAATTGGTAACAATTTCTAGGATTTTCTATGATTTATATAATTAAAGATTTATTTATATAATTAAAGATTAAATTAATTAAATCGAGTAATCGAAATAATTGGGAAGACTAATCGGGAGATAATATAATCCTAAACCCTAATCATTATCTAATCCTAATTTAATTATATAAATCAATTAAATTAATTATCTTTTAAATCTAAATAGTTAGATAAATAAATAAGAAAAATATATAGAAACCTGGCATTAATCCTGTGCAGTGGCTTTGTGAATGTCAATGGTGTGCCTTCGCTCTTGATGCGTAGGATCTTGTCATGAGTGAATCTGACGGCACCTGAATGCGTGTGCGTGATGGTCGCGCGTTGGCAGGACGTACAGGATCACTAAACTAATGTTCCATAAAAATTAATGTTGGGAGTAGGAATCGAACCCACCCCCTCATGAACAAACTATTCGTCTCTTTCTTTACCACCAAGCCATGAGTTGTTCGCTGGGAATACACGGCCACAGAATAATATATACAAAACATAGAAATTTGAAATTTAGAGCAACAAAACCTACGCGCCATCAGTCTTCTTCTTCACCGATCCTTTTGGCCACGAACCAGGCCTTTAGCAACGGTTCCTGGGCGTAGCTACAAACCTGCCAACACGAAAACACTTAAATAAATAAAATCCAAAGTCGTGTTTCGAGTCTAAATCGTCCTCTGAGTTCAATGGTGGCCACGGTTTAGGCCAATTTCGCATATACAGAGAGTCCCCAATTATGGAGCTTCCAAACCTAGCAATGGCAGATTCTCAATCCTGTAACAAAACTTCGATTAACCTATACAGGAAGCTTCCAAACACCATCAGGAACATATATATACAATCAAATTATACAAACCATGCAAGAATCCTTGAAACCAATGCAAATTTAAATATGCCAAACCGTGAGTGTATGAGCTTTTACACATTACCACTTGAGTTGCTAGTACTAGTAACACCCTGAATGGTACCAGCTTTTACACAGTTCTCAACCCGTTCACCAATGATGACCACATCTGAGAAGGACGGAGAAGTATTACTAACCATGTGCTGAAGGTACGGCCCTTTCAGAGTACCCATAAACAGATCAATCAATTCTCGGTCAAGAAGAGGAGGTTGAACTCGAGCAGCAAGTTCACGCCACCTCTGGGCATATTCTTTGAAAGATTCTTCGGACTTTTGTGACATATTTTGCAGTTGGGCACGGCTAGGAGCCATGGCAGTATTGTAGTGGTATTGTTTCAAGAAGGCATCAACAAGTCCTCCCCAAGTACTGACATTGGCCCTCTCAAGCTTCATATACCACTCCAACGGGGCTCCTGTGAGACTGTCCTGGAAGAAATGCATAAGCAGAGGTTCGTTCTCGGCGTGAGCGGCCATCTTACGACAGTAAGAACGAATGTGAGTTTCTAGGCAAGTAACCCCCTTGTACTTATCAAAATCTGGCACCTTGAACTTCGGTGGAATAACAATTCCAGGTACCAAGCTCAAAGCAGCGGTGTCGAAACTCGAAGTTTTAGCGACCTCGACGGCCTTAAGGCGTTCTTCGAGAGCTTGGTACATCTTAGCAGTCTCGGTCAACTCAGCAGTAAGATGATGTTCAAGATCAATAACCTCATGGTGGTCATCTACTACCTTTGCTATCCCCTCAACAGGAATCTCCTTAGTTTTTACTCCCCCATCAGCAGAGTTAGTAGGAGTATCTTTAATCAATCCAGCAACGCTCTTTCTGAGCTCTTCTTGTCCTTGGACAACGACATGGAGAGTCTCCATAAGTTGGGTCATTCTTTCCCCCATAACATCCATATCCCTACGGAGGGCAGCTTGATTCTGCTCAAATTGATCCATGATTCTCTCGTTGCTCCTGGTGCGGTAAGGATGTAAGAAAGTCAGCTTCGTCGTCGGGAAAGAGATCTGTTGGAAGGGACCCCGATTAGAATCTGATAAAAACCTGTAAATGCAATATGCTATGAGTGCATGGGTGCATGTGTGCATGTTTTATTATTTTCAAGACTTTTTAGCTTTGTCTCAAACCAACAACACAAGATAACGGAGAAGATAGTGAAGCAAAACCGAGATAAGCACAACCGAGATAAGCTAACAGAATAAGGAAACATGATCGATTAATTCCACAACCAAGTTTTTGAAGTACAAAATATTCTGCTCCCATGAGCCAACAAATACAGAAATGGAAATAAGAACCCCATCCAACAAAACTGGTGGTGATTCTACAACAAAAGTCAAAACTAAGCAGGATCTCCCATGTCCAAATGACGAAGAGGGCTATCTCCAATGTTCTTATCACTCCAAGTCTTCATTTCTTCAAAGAGCTCCTTGGTCTCAGCACGGGTGGGCCTCTTAATGATTTCTTGAATCAGCAGGTCTTTTCTGAAATGCATTGTTTCCATATGGCGATTCTTCACCTCCCAATACCTAGCCTCCTCTTGAACTTGGGTATTGTCTTGGTCTTTTTCTCTTATCTGGCCTTTCAGCTTTCTGATCTCTTTATAACACTTCTCTATGGTATTCTGGTGATCCAACAAGAGTTTGTCTGCTTTCTTGCGACGAGATTTCTCTGAATTGGCATTTTCAGTCTGAATCTGGAGTCTTTTAGTCAATTCTGCCAACTGAGCCTCGTAATGTTCCTTTATCTTCTTCTCTTGGGTTTCAGTAGTTTTAGAATTCACAGTCATTCTTGGCCTCTTCTGAGAAGTACTTCCTCTAGCATACAATTCTTCAAGCTCTATTTCTCTCATTTTCAACTTATGAAGAGCAGAAAGCTTCTCTTGCCTATCAGTATTCATCTTAACTTGCATTGTTTCCATTTGTTCAGTCAATTTTCGATTCTCTTCCACAGTTTGGTTGTAACGGGGCATGGAAACAATGTTGGGTTGTTTACCAGCAGGAGGGTACAAAGGGTCCTTAGGAGGGAAAGGCATCCCTTGAACAGCAACCACAGACTCGATCCACTTAGTATAATCCTCATAAGTAGCACAGTCTCGCTGACCAAAATGTTTCTTATCTCTCCAACAAATACTCTTCCAGGCTTGTACAGCTTCTGCCATCTGCCCATTGTCGGTGACCACATGATAGAAAATGTTCTCAGCTATCTCTGTTTGCTCAGGTGGACTGATAAAAGCATATCCAAACGTTCTTCTGGCCAAGACGGGGTTATAGTTGATTCCGCCCCTAAGACCCATGAGAGGTACGTTTTTGAACTTTCCGCAACTCATAATAACTTCCCTGTCATCTAAAGCGCTATTATACCAGACAATATCTTTAGCCCTCAGCCCCATAATCCTTTCAGCCCATTTAGATGTGTGCCTATTATCAACGAAAGCGCCACGCTCAGGCAGATGTGACCTGAACCATCGGTATAACAACGGAGCACAGAATCTAACCAGACCTCCCTTACCTCCCTTCTGAATACCCTTGTGATGAATGGAGTGATAAACATCCCCCAAAAGTGTGGGAACCGGATTCTGCAAGATGAATATATGAATTGCATTCATGTCAACAAAATTAGGAATGTCTGAGAACAACACGATACCATATATACTTAGAGCCAAGATAGCCCTAAATGTGTCCCATTCTTTTGCTTCAGCAGCCTCACAACCCCTTTTGACCAGAAACTCCATGCAAAAACCAAAACCTCCTCCCTTCTTGGTGAGATTTGCTTCCACGACCGACTTGCTCAAATAAAGAGCCTTAGCAATTTCGATGGAATCGGGGGCCTTCATGGTGCTATAGTACGGCACTTCCTTCTTTATAGGGATGCCAAGAAATAGGGAATACTCTTCCAATGTAGGAACCAAGAGGTAGTCGGTGAACGTGAAGCAGCGGAGGGAAGGATTATAGAACTGAAGCAAAGTATAAACTCCCTCTTGCTCGTACTTGGTGAACGGCATCTTGAGAAGACTCAGAATGTACCCATATTCCTTTCTGAAGTTGGTTGTCTCATCTGGTGTAATCTTCTTTGCTAAACACCCAATGGAATCCAGATTCGGATTCAGGAAAGAATAAGAGGGGTTGCGTCTAACAGTCTTCATTGGCGTGGCCATGTGTTGGTCGGAGACAAAGCCAAAAGTTCCTGAAAATAAATGAACATGCATGTTAAATGATATGGCGGAATGCATTTCATTGGGAGAATCCTAAAGTCTTTTCACTATTTCTTTTCTTTTTCTTTTCTTTTTCTTTTCTTTTTTCCTTTTTTTTTTTTTGCCAAAAGAGTATATACATCTTTTTTTTTTTGGAAATAGACTTTAGGATTCTCCACGAATGAAGTGAGGTGGATGCAATAGCATGATGTGTCATGTGTCATGTGTGTGATACAGTGAGAGACTGAATGTCCCTCGCAACTCTGAATAACTGGGTAATACTGAATGTAGCAGGTTCAAAATTCCGGCTTCAGATTGCAAAATGGAAATCCGGGTATGATGAAGGCTAGTATCCTGTCCCACCCCAAACTCACGGGTATGAATTCTAGACACGGACAGGTGGTCCCTAATGGTCACTAGGGTCTACAGTTCCCATGGGGTACAAAGTGTTTGTGGCAGCAAGGGTGCCAGACACAGTGTTCCATGAAAGAACCTCGCCCAGTTGTGGTACCCCATGTTGAACTCGATCGTAGCAAGGGCCACGGGAGTCAACATGAGCATCCACGCTAATCCTATGTGTCACTTGGCCTGGGTAGTGGGCCTTTTACCTCACAAAACCCCCCCACCTGCAAAACAGAACAGAAGACCCCAAGGAACACAGAATATAATCCATATGCATGATGTGCAAGCAGAAATAAACATGATATGCAAGCAGAAAAATAAACATGCAAACATATATACAAGGTATAGACATAAAAACAAAAAAACACCCAATAAAATAAACAAACAAACGCAGGCTAGGATCGACTCGCTAAGAATGGACCCGCAATAGGTCTAGCAACATCCCCAGCAGAGTCGCCAGCTGTCGCACGCTCGCGAAAAATGAACAGAGTCGCCACCAATATATTTATCCCATAAGGGAAAGGAATATCAGAAAACCTAAGAAAGGAAGGAACAGGGTCTTGCGACCAGAGAATCAAGGTACGGGAGTCGGTTACGCAAGGGGAAGGTACTAGCACCCCTCGCGCCCATCGTACTCGATGGTATCCACCTATGTTTGTTTCTATCTAAAGGGTGTGTACTATGTCTATGTCTACATGCGAATGAATGCAAAAGAAATACGGGGAAAAGAATGAATATTTACAAGTGTGCTCGTTCAAGCCCCGCGACTTGATGCCTACGTATCCTTTTCAAGAATCAGAGCGCCGTAGTTCGGCTCAAGATTTGTTTGTTTTTGTGTTTTTTAGTTGGGCGGCGTTAACGCTCGCGCTCTTGCATAAGGGGACAGCCTAGGATGCAATAGAGCGGAGATAACAATGCCCTTAAGAAAGGAGAGAAGAGAGAGAGAGTTTGAGTGTTTCGAGGAAATCCCTAAAGCAAGGGAAACTCGAGTTACTCTTTGATTTGTGTTTTTTAGAAGTTGGGAACTTACGCCTGAATGGGACCCTAAAGCAAGGGAGATCCAAGCACTCGAACATTCCCTAAAGCAAGGGATGTTCAAGCTTCCATTCCCTTTTTAAGATTTTCACTTTGATTATTAGTGTTTTAAGTGTTTTCTTTGTATTTTTTAAAGGGATTTTATTTGAGTATTTATTAATGTTTTATGGTTGAAAAAGAAAAGAATGCAAAAAGGGAGACTAGCCTATTCTCTAATCCTAATTGTTATTCTAGTTCTAAAAGAAAATGGGGAAGAAAAGCAATTAAGTAAAAAACAAAGTTAAAGACCAAGGGCATTTTAGACAATTCACACGCATGGAAAATATTCATAAAAAGAAAAAGAATTAAAATCTACATTATTCACAAAGATATTCACAAGCAATTCTATTTTTATTCATGTGAGAAACTATTTTTATTAAAGACTCTAACTATTTATTTATTTTTTATGGTTTATCAACCAATCACAAATCAAAGAAATCAATCAATTAAGATTCAATTAAAAAAAATTCTAAAAGGTCTAATTGAGTAAAAAATATTTTTGTCATTTTTCATTTAAAAAGGGTGAATTAATATGCAAAAAAGAATTAAAGGAAAATCAGTTTTTATTAACAGCAGGGGGTAAATTGGCAATTTCTAAATGAACTAAAATTAGTTAAAAGCAGAAACAGGGCCCAAGATAGGGGGTGGCGAAAGCAGGGGCGCGCAAGGCCCAAAATTCATTAGCACGTGGGTGCAGGCAAAACAGAGGTGTATTTCCAGAAATATCCAAAGTCCATGATTCGTGGCCCAACCACATCACTACTCCAATTTATCAGCTTTTGCTTTATTTCTCATTTTTCAGCATGTGTATTGTTTACATCATTATTATGCTATGGTTTATAATACGTGACAGAGAAATAAATTGGAACCTGCATCAACCGGTCACACTATACTTAAGTCAGAAAGGACAAAACCAATCAATGAGCCAATCCCCTACCGCCACCACCTAATCTAATCATTTGCACATGGACAAAGCATAATAATAATAAAGGAAACCACCAGTACATGTGAGACACGTAAGCGTCGGAAGCCTAATCAAAACGCCGGCGCCGGAGATGCTTCCGATCATCTTCTCCGGCGGCTTCGTGGCGGAGAGGCATACATTTTCTCAGAAATTTACGAGACCGCCACCGTTTCACTCGTCTTTCCGTGCTGAGTCCAGATCTGATATTAGTTCTTTCTGATTTTAACTCCACCGCGTAAATCGAGCTACATCTCACGAGCTCCAATCTCATAAACATCAACGAAATTAACAATAAACAAACTAACATATTCGCATCTGTTCGTGGAGCCTCAAGTATACTAACAGATCCAGGCAAATCGGAAAACAATAATCAAGATAGCTCAAAGCAAGCAATGTTCACACAGACGGAAACAAATCTTAAGAATATAGCAGAGCATCATCTCATGAGTTCAATATGTGCACATGCTCTTAATGCAGATTATTTCGATGCTAAGAATGACTTAGAAACTTACTTGAAGCGAGTATTGGATTCGAAGAATCTACCGGTCTCCTTCATGCTGTGGATGAGATGAACTTAGCTCCACGAAGAGTTTTCACTCTGGATGCGAGATAGAGTTGTTGCTCTTGAGACTCGACTTCGCAAAGACGATGATGATGACTCGAACTAGTGCAACACCGTGATATGATGGTTGGAGAAGGTTGATAGAGGCATCCGGTGAGGGTGATGATTGAAGAAATGGTGGTGAGAGGCAGTTACGGTGGCCGGAGTTTTTTACGGTTCGTAACAAACTCAGGTGAAGGCAACGAGAGTGGGCTGGGGGATAGAGGGAGTGTAGAGAGAAAACGAGTGAAAGTGAGAGGGAGAGAGAAGAGAGTGTGGAAAAGTGAATCCTTGTGCAAGTGAGTATGGGGTTGTTTATATAGGGCAAGTGTGAGGTGATTGGAATAGTTCTCTTGAGTGTGGGATTCCAATGGGACTTGTAGCAAGTTCTTTTTCATTTTCTTTATTGTGGGACTTTAATTGGCATGAGTATAGTGTAACAATGTTTCAACACTTAATGAACAAGCAAGGCTATTTGTAGTATGTTTCTCATTTCCCTTTCGTGTAGCAGCAATGTATGGCCATTATGGGATGTGTTGGTGGAATCTTAATTCAACCTCTTGCCCATATGGATCTTTTCATGTTGATGACTTCTCATGCTCATAACTAGTAGTATAGTTCATTAAACGGTACAAGCTTGGCACCCAATTGAAGTCCTCATGGAGCATGAGAGGTTTGGTGTTCAAAGGACCTTGATTCAATGCTTGAAAATAGGAGATAAATGGCCTTGAACTCATAGAATCACAGCTGCTGGGACTATGTGCGCGCGTGACATGACTTGGCTTACCTTTTTTGGCAGAAACGTGGCTTAGTCAGGGCATGGTTTCAAGGTTCTATAACCTGCTCGTCACATGTTCAATTGAGGTGATCCGTGGCCCATTAGAAAGAGAACGTGGCAAGGAACCGTTTGATATCAATTTGGACCTCAATGGGAACCCGTAGGCCTCCACAATTGGCTTCAAAGTCAGCACACCACGTATTTGATAGAATGCATGCGTGTGACTTAGGATTCTAGCTTGTACTTCTGGCAACGTGTAATACGGCAAGGGCTCGACTTTGAGCATTCATAATTGATTCAATATTTACCCAATTGACTCAATTCTTGCTTTGTTACATAGAGGACATGGCAAAGAATGGGAGCATACCAAGTTTGCTTCCATGAAATTTTTGTAGAACTCTAAAACTTGCTTGAGATATGGCACACCACATGTGTGTCAAAATGCTTCATGTATGACCAAAAATCTGCCTAGCTGAATGACTTGAACAAATGCATTTCTTCTAACTTCCAACCAACATAACTCTTGAATCAAGCTTCCAATGGAAAAACTCCCAACTAGAGAATTGTAGAGGGCTATGATTTGAACACTTTTGATGTTGAGCTTGTCTTAAAATTCTGTCGTTTTCAACATGATAATTGAACCTGAAGTCAGCTGCCCAGCCAATTGGAAATTCACTCAAAAACTCTTTAAGTGTAGAACTTTCCTCTTTTGGCAAGTTCCCATTTCAACTAACTTTCCAAATTTGGCAGTTTTGATTATTTCTTGATTTTTTTCTCATTTCTTTGACTTTCTTTGACCAATTTTCCACCAAAAGTCAATATTTGAATAATTTTCCCGATTTTGTCCCAAAAGTCAACTGTTCCAATTTTTCCGACTATTGATGAAATTCCCGATTAAATCTCTTCCACTCATATCCAGTCAAACAAACACATCCACACAGTCAGTATGAGAAGTTTTCCACACATAGAAGCCACTTCTGATTAAATGTTGACCAGAAGGTCAACTGGTTGACTTTGGTCAAAGAAACCCTGATTTAAGGAACCAGATGATTTGCAAGCTTGCACTCTTCAATCAATGCCCTGATTTGAAGCGGAGAGACACCCCAATCCAGGAGGACTTCAATGAACATAGAACCACATGATTATACCTTAGTCTCCTTATTCTCCGATCAAAATTCTTTACAACAGAGCTTTTCTTGCTAGCCTTTGAATAGCACCAATGATATGCATGCATGGGTATGGATTATGACCTAGGTGATATATGTACATGAATGCAAAGCTTAAGCCAGTTAGAAGTAAAAGGATAGGACAAATTTGGGGTATGACAAGGAAACTCACATAACAGCAACAAGAAAATCGTAACAGAAAATAATCACAAGAGCAAATTGTAACAAACCTTCTCTCTCTCCCTGGAATCTTCATCTCCAATCTTTGATCCTGCTTCTCCCTTCATTTTCAATCTCAACCTTCATCATCTTCTTGACTTCACGCAATATTCATCACCATTACAACAACCTTCATCACCAATCTTTCATCATCTCTGCAAGCTACAACAAGAACAAAACATCATCTCAACTCAATAGAAGAAAGAGGAGAATCGAATCACAAAATAAAGAAGAAAGGAAGAAGAAGACGTGAAGTCCAGACGAGTGCAAACAGCGAAGAGTACTTGATTCGAGTTGTCCCTCGCGATTGATTTCGTCAACTCAAGCTCTGAAGAAGCTCTGAACGTTTCTCCAGCAGGGTTTAGCGAACGAAGGATCGGGACGGAAGGGATTGCGTTTGGTGATGGTCGACACTCGAAGGAGAAGATACCTCCGGCGCCGTCGCGTTTGTTTTGAGCGAGAGAGGTGTGAGGCGAGGTTCATGAGAGTGGAAGAAGCGCCGCTTCTCTGGTGAGGTTTGAAGATTTTGCTCGGAGACGACGGAGCTCTCCGGCCGCCGCGAGTTCATCTGAGAAGGTAGACGAGCTTGGTTTGAAGAAAGTTGAAGGGTCATAAATTGGTAATCCTAAAATCCCATTCTGATTTATTTTTCTTTTGAATTAAGGTATTAATTGACATAATGTTGTGATTAAGCATAAAGTCTGAATAATGATATTAATTAATTAACATAAAGTCTAGATTAATTGTGATTAATGTGATTTTGGAAATTGGATTAAAAAAATAATGGATAATTGTTTCAATTGATGTTGGATAAAGATAGGGATCACCATTCTCAGTGGGCCTAGACCAATTTCGCACCATATCCCCACTCTGGCCCAATTCACACGTTTTGTGTGTGTTTGAACAAAAAACTCTGTTTGGGCCAATATACCTGGGCCTGCGTATCTGCTGTGTACACCACCATTTTCAACTTGGCACCCCCTGGTCACATATTTTCTTTATTAGAATTTAGATTCTTTTAACATAGTTTTTTAGTAATAAAAATAATAAAACCATTAAAATTTTGTTAGATTTTTAGGTAGTTTTTCACATAAAAACCTCGTTAAAAATGCCATTAAAAATAGTAGATTTTAGGTTAATCGAATTTCTCACATTAAAAACTCCCAAAAATAGTAGTATTTTTAGACTAATTTTAGTACTAATTTTTGGATCACTTCTTTATTCTTTTGTGTCATTTCCATGTTATGATTTTTGTATGATTTTGTTGCTTAGATTTTGCCCATATTTTGGGCCTATTTTGTTAATACCACTAATATGCTCCTTTTAGAATTCCATTACCATGTTAACATTAGATTTAGATTTCTTTTGTACATAAGCAATAATCATTAGGTTAGGGTTGGGTTAGTCTCCCCTTCTTGCATTCTTTTTCTTTTCGACTTTTAAAATACTTAATAAATACCGACAAGGATCATACCGTTACTATTTTTCATAGTAGGAAAGAAATGATTGGGGCGTAGGCCCCGATGTATGTTCTTTTCTACTTAGCGGAAAAGAAATGATTGAGGTGTGAGGCCTCGGTGTATTTCTTAACCGCTATTTAGAGAAACGATTGTGGCGTAGGCCTCGATGTGCATTCTCTAAATGTTCACAAAAAAACTTCTTTTTGTATTTCTTTTCTACTTAGCGAAAAAGAAATGATTGAGGTGTAGGCCTCGGTGTATTTCTTAGTCGCTATTTAGAGAAACGATTAAGGTGTAGGCCTTGATGTGCATTCTCTAAATACTTTAAAAAAAACTCTTTTTGGTGTGATCTAAGTCACAAATAAATCTCCCTTAAAAAAAACACCAACCAAAAACACTCAAAACACTAATAAATGATCAGATTTAAAACAAAGTAAGGAAGTGATGCGAAGCCTTGTAGTGGGTTTTGTCATCATGGAATTACCCTAAAAGACACAAACCAATCTCTCTTTTTCTTCTTCCTAAGGGCAATGTTATTTCCGCTCGATTCCTGAAAAGGATACGTGGGCAGCGGGGTATGGCCCGTGCGAGTACAATTCCTTATTTTCCCTACATTTTGCATTCATTCGCATGTAGACATAGACATAGTACACACCCTTTAGATAGAAACAAACGTAGGTGGATACCATCGAGTACGATGGGCGTGAGGGGTGCTAGTACCTTCCCCTCGCGTAACCGACTCCCGTACCTAGATTCTCTGGTCGCAAGACCTTGTTCTTATTCTTTGTTAGGTTGTCTGATATCCCTTTCCCTTATGGGATAAATATATTGGTGGCGACTCTGTTCATTTTTCGCGAGCGTGCGACACGGAG